>NC_035444.2:80509369-80646869 GCF_002127325.2 Helianthus annuus | reverse complement strand
CTTCGCACCAAAACATTGAAGAAGAGTTTTACAATGCCTTTGCTACTGAACAAGTCATTCCAGCTACCGTTGCTGAAACTGTTAATAGTGAGAATGAAACAGGAACTTTCCAAAAACTGCCGAAGCTTATGTACATTGAGGATTTTAAAGGATGGCAAAACCGTTTTGAAAATTGGGTGCAAGCTAATAAGTTTGATGCATGGGTTTCGTTAGACAAAGATTACGTTAAACCGACAGATGAACGTGGAAATGAAAAACCTTTGAGTGATTATTCAGCGATTGAGAAATTAAAATACACTAGTCAAAATGATGATTAGTATTCTCCAACAAGCGGTAAAAGAAGATATTTTTGTTTTGCTTCAACATGAGGAAACTGCTAGATCAATTTGGTTAGCATTGATTCAAAAGTTTAAGGGAAGTGCTGATATGATAAAAAATAAACGTGCATTACTAAAGAAATCTTTTGATATGTTTACAGCTTGTAAAGGTGAAACGACTAAGAAGACTATCGATAGATATTGTCATCTGGTCCAGGAAATGAAAAGATTGGACATCAAAAAAGACGATGATAAATGGGTTGATAAGCTATTTGATGCATTACCACAAGATAAATGGGGAACATATCTGTTGATTTTAAAACATATGAGAAAATCTGAAAGTATGAATTTGTGTAAGTTCATTCAAAAGCTTGAAGAACATGAATTAGATGTTCAGAAAACTGCTATCATGAATAATCCAAGTGCTCAACAAGATGATAGTTTATACTATAGAGGAAGCAAATTTGAGACTACTCTGAGTCTGAAGATTCAGACTACTTTCAGTGCTGATGGTACTTCCGGAACAAATGTTAGCACTACAACTCAGAGTGGTGGATATTCTTCGTCTTATTCAAGTTTTATTCCAAATTTCTCAACACCAAGTTCTCAACGACAGAGTTCAACAAATCTGCAATGCAATGTTACATTGAATATTCAAAATGGTCAAAATTTTTCTCCAGAAACTGCAAAGCAACACATGGCATCGCTTGTCACTGTGTTAGAATCGTATGAAAGTTTAGTTGTTGGAAGAATCGGAAATCTGATGCTCACCAAAGAGGATTATGATCAGATTGATTCTGAAGAACTTGAGTTGATGGACATCAAGTGGTGTTTAGCTAGTGTTTTAAGAAGAGCAGAAAAATTCAAACAAATCACCGGAAGAGATGATCTTCGTGATGCTGCTACATCTCAGCTAGGTTTTGATAAATCAAAGGTTACTTGTTTTCGTTGCCGAGAAAAGGGGCATTTTAAACGAGAGTGCACAAACAGAGAAGCAACCGAAAGACAAGATCCGTTTGGAAACAATGATTATCATAGAAAAGCAATTTATCATCCGCTTGCTGAAAAATCATAGGAGAGAGCTTGTTATGGTCTGATAGATCAAAAGAATGAAAGACCACCTAATGGTGGTTTGATAGACCAGGAAGATGAAAGATTACCAGAGGGATTTAGCTGGGATAAATACATTCCGGATAAAAATTACTTAAAGAATAAAGCCTTTGTTGCTCGAATCTTGGAAGAAGAGTCAGTCAAATCTAAGCCAAAAAGATAGAAGATTTTCAAATCATCAGAAAGTGATGAAGACACAGATGATAGGAAGAGTATATTAATAACGCTAGATTAGAATTGGATCCTTATAGTTTTAATTTGTTTTTTGCAGATAAGATCGAGATGTTGAATGAAAAAAAAGCTGCTAGACTGAAGAAAGAATTGGAATCAAGAAAGATTGTTGAAGAAGAAATTGAAGCAAGAAGGGTTGCTGAAGAACAAACTAAAATTCAGATGGAAGCTGCAAAGGTAAAAGCTGAAGAAAAATCGACAGAGAGGGTCGAGATTGATGATAATGAAATGATGACAGAAGATGAGAAAGAACAGAATGTGATTGAGAAGGTGGTGGAGAAAATAGTCGAAGTTGAAAAAATAATTGAGGTTGAGAAAGTAGTTGAAAAAATTGTCGAAGTTGAGAAAGTTGTCGAAGTTGAAAAGATCGTAGAGGTTGAAAAATCCTGTCTAAAATGTTTGGAACCATGCAAACATTGTGAAGAGAAAGACAAGAAGTATAGTGAACTAGACGAGTTGAAAGAAAAACTGTTGTTTGATGTTAAGTACGTAAAAGAATCGTATGATGTGCTGAACAGAACGGTTGATAGTTTGAACAAGACAAACTTAGAAGTAGAAGCTGCTTCGACGATAATGAGTTCAACATTAATGACTAAGCAGAAAGCCATCAATCATTATATTGAAGAGTGTGCAAAGCTGAAGCAGGATTTGGAGACCGAAAAGATTGAAAATGAAAGAATCAGACGATTGTTGCTGAGTTATTCAACTTGTGATTATTTGATTGAGAGAGTTTATCCTACTATTGCAGGTCTTGAAGCTTTTCAAGATAAAAAGTCGGAAGTTACGGATACTGGTAAGAAACAAGGTGTCAAGTATAACAAGTGTCCGCCTCCGATCTTGGAAAGTTATTCTCCCAGAAAACCAAATGAGGAACAATTAAAAAAGGTAGTCAATATAAAGTTAAAGTCTGAAACAACTGATGAGTTACCAGACAACATTGACGTCACATTCACAGCGTCTGACACTGATCATGAGTCTGAGTTATTAAAGAAAGTGGTCGATCAGGTGTTGGATACGGATGAAGAGTCAAAGTCGGAGTCTAAATCTGAAAGTTCGAGTCCGTCAGACAAAAGCTCGAGTTCACCGGTCAAACGGGTTTACAATAAAGAATTTCTGATGTCGAAAAATAATTTGAAAGACGAAACATTCAAAGTAGCATATACTTTGAATGATTCTGACAAATTATTTTCTGATGAAGAATTTCCAATAAGAAGTGTTAAAACTGAACAGATCAAACAGGTTTTCAAATTAACAGAAATCAATATTTCAGAAATAAAAGATGTAAATTTTAATGAAAAACCTAAAAAATACACTTCAAGGGTTCAACTAAGATTGAACAAGAAAAAAGGTTACAGTTCTGGTTCAGGTTTTCAACAGAAACCAAACCATAACAGTAATTTCAAAAAGAAAGGTTTATGTTTTATTCCACATGAAAATTATAAAAATGAGAAAAATTATAAACCAAAAACTAAATTTGTTTCAGGTACAAGTTCAGAAGAAGAAAAGGAGAAACTGTTCAGAAAACAGTCAAACAAAGAGTTTCTCGCAGAAAAGAAAAAGAATGTTTTGAAAAAAACTGCACCAAGATTTGACAGAAGAACTTGTTTCAAATGTCAAGAAGTTGGACACATTGCTTGGAATTGCCCAAAGTCCACCAACACAAATCAGGGAGTGTCTTCTAACTCAAAATTGAAAGAAAAATGTGTTGATAAAAAGGAACAACCAATGAAAAAATTCAAAGAGTTCAAAAAATCGACTTTCGAAGTTGGTGAAAGTTCGAAACGTTTTCACAAAAGAAGAGTCGATTTGAACAAACAAAAATGGGTTGTTAAATCTGAAACTAGTTCTGACAATGAATCTGACTCGTCAAAGTCAGAGGAGTCATTTGTTGTGAAAAATGATGAGAATTCCGTTCCAGAAATGAACGATGAAAACTTTCCGTCATTGACAAAAGAAAACCTGAAATCAAAGGTTGGTAAAATTGAGATTTCAGATCAATTCTTCTCTGGTAAGGAAGAATTTGATGCTGAAAAGGTTTTTAACGGAAAAGTGTTACATATTTTTGGAAAGATGACAGATGGTATGGTAAAAAGTGTGAAAGAGTTTTATAAATCAAAAAGATGGTGGATTGAAGATGATTCACAATCACCCAAGACTGGTCAGGCTTGGGTGACAGCATTCTCTACTTAAAATCCAGACTTGCCGGAGCTCCCAAGTTGGTAATCGTGGAGCAGGAATCGACATCTTTCTTGAAAAATTCAAAACTGTCATATTTCGATTTACAAGTGGTATTGTTGATAAGAACCTACGAGTGGTTAATCAAGGTCATTAAGTTGAACTTGATTTAACTTTCATAACAAAAGTGGTTGAAAGAACAATATGATGAGTTAATCCCCAAGTTTGTGAAATGACAAACAAAACTAATTTTCCGGAAAAACCATTTTGATTAAAACAAACTTAAGTGTTTTGAAATCATAATGGGAAAATAGTTGGTTGTCAGGGGGAGTTCTGATTATTTATGCCAAGTGAATTGAGAATTGAAGCAATTCACATCGGTTTGTCAAATTTTCTTTAAATGGTTTTGAATTTT
Organism: Helianthus annuus; assembly: GCF_002127325.2. Classification (NCBI taxonomy): domain Eukaryota; kingdom Viridiplantae; phylum Streptophyta; class Magnoliopsida; order Asterales; family Asteraceae; genus Helianthus; species Helianthus annuus. The sequence continues at coordinate 80,642,621 of NC_035444.2, read as the reverse complement.
AGGGGGAGTAAGAATTTTTAGAAAATCCAAAAACATTAGAAAATTTGAAAACTCCAAAAACATGATAAAATCTAAAATCCAAAAACATCGAAAAATTCAAAAAAAGAGTTTTGTTGTTTAAAAGAGGAAATGATAGTACATCAGTGGACTATCACAGCACGCTAAAGATTTGGAAAGTCAAATGTGATAAATGGTCTCGCTAATGATATGACAGTAGGTTTTTATACATTCAGTAGATTGTTTTCGAGATATAAACCTAAATATCATAACTTACTTATCTCGTGGGGAACATCTCTCGGATATATGGGTAACCCCCGGAATCTTGTTTGAAAGGCTTTCTATTTCTGACATACTAGGTCTTTGTGCGTGATGATATCTGGGGTATTATACCAGGACATCTGATTTTGCGGAAGCAATAGCCTAGTCCTCGTATAATGCTCTGCACAGCTTTAATCATAAAGCCCACCCTCAGCATAAAAATGATGAAACATTGAAAAATGCTAATCATGTGCTGTTGAAGAAAAGATCCCCAAACGGGACACACCGAAAGACGAGCCATCATCTCTTTGTCTGAACGGAAGTTCTAACCTGAGCTCTCATGGTCTCGCATTACCCGTTTACAGATATCATTAGTGTACATTCACCTGTAAGACTGAATATAGAAGTCTGGATACTCGAGTATATTCTGAGGTGGGACACGTGAATAAGTTTAAGTCCATTAAAACACTAATCTCGTATCTCGAAATAGTTGAACTTTGTGTGAAAATTTAAGTGGATCAACATACTGACAATCTAAGTGAATTGTTTAGAACTTAAAATGTTTAAAGCTTAACGGTGCTAGTGATTTGTCATAATCTGATATGATCCTCTTACACAAACTCACAAAAATATTGTCTGTAAATATTTCTTTACTGCTTTTAGTTAAAAACAAAAATCCAAAAATATTGTGTTTTTAGCATAAAATTTTGAAAATCCAAAAAGATTTTATTTCATCTTATTTTCGACAACTGATGTTGGAAAGCTGATTTTCAAAATTTCAAGTGCTAAACATGATGAACAACAGGTTTGGGAGAGTTTGTATGAAATGAGAATTGATTTTGAAAGATTAAATGGTTCATTAATTTGAAACCTAATTTGTATGTTTCGACTACAAGTGATTAGCAGAGATTCTAAATTTGTTATATCTTAACTTTTGTAAAATCTTATTTTTGGGTAGAGTTTGTGCAGGAAGAAGCAGCCAGGTTTCGACCCCTGAAGATATGCAGACTTGAACCAGGTTCCTGATCCTGTTGCTACGGAGAGCCAGGAGATGTCCTGAACCTGTGAAAGTACTTTGACAGATTACAATCCCGGAACAATTTAAGAGGGAGTCTGTTAGCAAAGGGGAGTCTGAAGACAGTAGAGCCAGTTTCTGATCCTGCAAATGTGATCAAGACAAAAGCTGATGTTGTTGATGACTGAGAAAAAAAAAGGAGATTGAAGATTATTAGATCAACATCCAGGGAGAGGTTAGCTGCTGATGCTGAAAAGAAAGGAGATAAAGTTTGAAGGATGCTTACAGTGTAAAGACTGAAGATTCGTCATACTGAAGACTCGACACCGAAGACTTCGTCAACATCCAAGGGGGAGTCTGTTGGTGCATATGTCTGTCGACTTCGTCTTGTATCGAGTCATATGTCTAGATTGGATAGAATGGAGCTCGGTAGGCTAGATAATAGGGTTTTAGAGGTGTTGGACCAGTTCATACGAACTGGCAGAGACCAGTTCGTACGAAGTGACTATTGACCACTTCGCACGAAGTGGGTCATGTCCATTCCATGCGAACTGGCAACCCCTATATATATATCTGAGCTTGTCATTTCATTTGTAACTTTGTGATTCCGGAGCAGAGGTGCTGCCGAAGTGTCTACAGACCGTGTAAAGCTGTGAAATCAATACAAGAGACATTATAAGTGATTCTGAGTGTAAATCAAGCTGATATAACATCGATACATCTGTTTCCGCCTTTCGTATTGATCGAGAACTCTTCTGATAGACTCGTTTAGGTCGAATCTCAATCCTACATTTGGGTTGTGTTCTCCTGTTTGGCATGTAACAGTTGCTTATATCTAAAGTCGCAGTTTCAGTTGATGTGTGTGTGGATTCACCTAAAAGTAAGTTAATGTGTAAAAAACAAAGCAACCCTCCAATGATTGTTACCAAAATTGCCATCAGTTGAAGCGTTGAGATTTTATAACCCAAATGATTTCCTCTTCGGTCTAGAACTTCATCAGGTTGTTATCAAGAACTTCTCTTATCTAGTGATATCTCACATCATGTGTTTTGATTTAGAATGGAACGTTGAATTTTCCTGAGTTGAAGTGCACTTTGACTATCATGGAATAAGACATACCTTTTTCGTTTGAAACCAAGTTCACCAACGAATCTCTTCATCCATAGGAGCTCCTTCATTGCTTCTGTTGCTATGCTTCGATGGTCGAAAGAGCAACACACTTTTGTAATCGTGATTGCCAAGATACTGCACCTTCTACAAAGTTAATCAAATAACCAAATGTGCTCTTGCAAGAATCAGTGTCACCTGCCATGTTTGAATTTGTGTGCCCAATAGGTGTTGGGTCGCAGATTCCAAAGCGAAGTCTCATATCTGAAGTGCCACACAGATATCTTAAGATCCATTTGACTGCATCACAAAGCTCTCTTCTCGGGTTAGAAAGAAAACGACTCACAACTCCCACTACATGGGCGATGTCAGGTCTCGTACATACCATTGCATACATCAAACTTCTGACTGCAGACGCTTAGGGAACATTCTCCATATCTTTCCTTTCTTCATCTCGAACAAGACATTGTTTTTTACTTAACTTCAAGGGATTAGCAAGAGGAGTGCTTACCACTTTCGCATTATTCATATTGAATCTCTGGACAACCTTTTTGATGTATTGCTCCTATGAAATTTCAAACCTTTTTGCTTTTATGTCTCTGTAAATACGAATACCAAGGATCTGCTTTGCTGGTCCCATATCCTTCATAGAAAATGATTGACTCGATAGCTTTTTCAACATCTCAATTCTTGACGCGTTTTTTTCAGCTATTAGCATATCATCGACATATAATAACAAATTAAAAAAGTCATCATCAGAAAAATTTTGGTAGAAAACATAATGATCAGAGTTCGTCTTCTTGTAATCTTGCTCTCCCATAACTGATTCAAAAATTTTGCACCATTGTCTTGGTGTCTGTTATAATCCATAAAGGCTCTTTTTCAGCTTACACACGTAATCTTCTTTTCCCTTCACTTTGAAGCCCTCTTGTTGGTCCATGTACATCTCATCCTCTAAGTCTCCATGAAGAAATGTCGTTTTCAAGTGTATTTGCTCCATTTCCAGGTCTAAGCTAGCAGCGATGCCTAAAACAACTGGAATGGATGACAGTTTAACAACCGGATAAAAAATCTCTTTAAAATTGATGCCTTTTTACGGCAAATTTGGATCACTGACGGACCACTGGAGTATCATTGTGCCACCAGCGGAACCACCCAATCATATCCATCTCCACTAGACATAATGCCTATACACCAATTCAGGAGGAACCCGAATAAATATGATAAAATCTCCCCTTGTGGGAATCGAACCCAGGATCTATTGGTCCCAAAGCCTTATCCCACCCCCAAAATGCCACTAGGCTATAAAGCCATGGGCAAATCGATGCCTTTTCTCTGACTAAAACCTTTGACCACCAATCTAGCTTTGAACCGAGGGGACGATTGCTCTTCTTCTTTAACCTTGTAAATCCACCTGTTCTTCAAGGCCCTTTTTCCCTTTGGTAACTTCACAAGCTCAAAAGTATGGTTCTCGTGTAGTGACTTCATCTCTTAATTCATTACGTCAAGGCACTTGCTTTTCTTTTCTTACTCCACCGTTTCCGTGTAACACTCAGGTTCTCCCTCGTTAGTAAGCATCACATCTTCATTCATAGAATAACGAGCAGAGGGTTGTTAATCTCTACCCGATCTCCTAAGTGGACCATTTGATTGAGTATTCTGGTCATTATCATTATCTTTTCCTGTGCTAGCTTGAGAATGAATATTTGTATCACTGGCACCATTTTCTTCTATCTCAACCTGTAAAGAATTGTCAACACTATTCATATTATATGCGTGTGAATAATTTTGATCATGAATATCAGCATCAATGATATCTTGATGTCCGTCGGGTGTATTATCAGTTGACACGTGTGTATGAGGCTTTAACTCGAGATCATTAAAAATTCTTGTGCTACTATTCATAACTCTCTTGGTCTTGTTAATATCCTTAATGATCTAATGTTCTACCCAAGCTACATCTCAATTGCGAATAAGTTTCTTCTCAACTGGGTCATAGAATCAGTAACTAAACTCGTCGTGGCCATAACCAATGAATACACATTCTCTAGTCTTCACATCAAGTTCCATTCTTTCGTCTTTTGGTATGTCCAAAAATGACATGTAACTAAAAACCCTCAAGTGATTAGAAGAGAAATCTTCACCTGACCATACTTTGTTTGGCACTTCACATTTTAAAGGAACAGATGGTGTGGGATTTAACACACATATGCGATGGTGGTGACGGCTACAACACAAAATGACACTGGTAGTTGTGAAAGCAAACATCTCATTCTTTCTACTTAAGTTTTGTTCATTCTTTCTGCCAAGCCATTTAGTTGAGGAGTCTTTCGTGTAGTCTTTTGATGACGAATTCCATATGTTCTTTGCGGTATTTATCAAAACGGCCAATATACTCACCTCCATTATCTATTCTGATACATTTTAACTTCCTTCCACTATGTCTCTCAACTAGAATATTGTTGGGTTAATCCGGTTCGTTTACGGGTCACAGGTCGGCACGTTATTGGGTCATGGTTCAACGGGTCGAACGGGTTACGTGTTTACTCGGGTTTGTTCGCGGGTTACACGAGTCACGGGTCACATGCAGTGAATTGTCATATGAAATTATAAGCTTAGTTTCATATACTCACGTGAGTTGCATGGCAAAGCATGTGTGGTTTTGTAATTTAGTTATTTAATAGTTGTTAAGTTGCATGATCCATGATGAATAAAGAAAAGTCAATGATTGACCGATTCACAAGGACATACACGTTGGGGACAAGAAGAGGTCATGCTTTTATCGAATAGAGTAGTTTTTCAATCATATTCACTAATACATACTTGTGTGAGAGTTTGAATGTGTGTTGTGAGTGTGTTTATTGGGGCCTGAACCAACAAATATTAACTGCTTAAAGGTCTCGAAAACTTCTACTTTAAACTTCAACATGTACGCCCACAACTTTCTTGAATGGTGTTAAAATACGTGTTAGGGCAGGATTTTAATGACCTGTGATCCTTACATGATATCCTAACAAGTGATCCTTGTTTCTTTGGCAGATAGTGATCCTCAGAAGAGCTTCAGGATCAGGATCATGGATCATCCTAAGGATCCTCATACTAACGATTACTCTCTTTGAATTTAATATTGTTTTGCAGGAATTACGAGTTGGATCCGGTCTTAGCCATCAGAGTCAAGGAATCTGTCACGCTGATTTCGCACATACATAACCAAAGATAGACGTTATGGAGAATATGGAAACTTAGCACAAATTACGGGCATTTAGTTAGGCTAAATTTACTTCTATTCCTAAAGGGGTAACGAGCTAGTAGTTAGGTGATTTACCTAAAATACAACCACACACGCTTATATAAATGGCACTCTACAGCATTCGGAAGGGACGACACATTTCTTACACACTCTAGCATACTACACCATAGTGATCCTTGTACCTAGCTCGTTATCATCTAAAGTTGTAAACATTGTTTATTATATTGAAGTTTGGTGATCGGTAGTTTCCATCACCCGAGGTTTTTTATGCCGGAGATCATTCATTGGTCAAGGGCTTTTTACTCGTATAAATCTTTGTGTCACTTGTGCAATTTTTATTATAGTGACCCTTATCCTTGTTCATCATACCAAGCATCATTCCCCGTTTACAAAGAGTTTGGTTGCATTATCCTTGTGTGATTTTTGACCAAAACAGTTTGGCACCCACCGTGGGGCAATTGGTGCTTCATTCATAAGAAAGTTTTTCTGTTGGTGATCATTCCGGAACGTTGCATGGCTTCATCGTTGAAGAATACCTCCACAGCGATGTCTGCAGTCAACTCATCTCAGGGCATTCCACCTTTGCCTCCACCACCAGCTGGATCTCAGAAAAATGCTGAGAAGAGACCGACTCCTATTTTCTCTAAACCTTCATCTTCTTCTGCTCTAACTTCTTCTGCTCCCAGTACTAGTGATATATTTACTTTGATTTTGCAGATGAGGGATCGTATGCAGCAGCAGGATGAAACTAATGACAGGATCCTCAAAGAAATCGGAGATCTCAAAAGCCAAAAGAAAACGGCAGAGGATCATTCCCCACTGATGCCCAAATCTTTGAATTTTGATACTCCGATGATTACTTCTCAGCCATCAGAGGCCCCAGACATTCAACATATGGGTGGATTAAGAGGAGTGCATTTCGGCCCAGCAGCAGTGACTCAGGCATCAGGTTCATATTTCCAACCTATGGGATCCTTCATGAACTCAGGATCCTCCTTCATTCCAGGATCATCCCAAGTTCAAGGATCCTCCTTCATTCCAGTATCATCCCAAGTTCAAGGATCCTCCTTTGTTCCAGGATCATCCCATGTTCAGGGATCCCTTCAGATGCCAGGATCCTTGAAGAATTTACAAACAGGAAGTCCAGATGTCCATCAAGGAGATTTTATTCCAATGCAGACCATTGCTTCCACTGGTCCCTCCATCATCCCAGAATCCCAGCAATATGGATTCACATCCAATGTTCCTAACTTGAACCCGATGGGAGGTAACACTTTTAATAATTCTCTTACCACTAACCATGGATTCATGCAGGATACAGGTATCAACCATGCTATGGCCAGAGAACTGCAAAAACTGAAGGATATGATATCAAGTGTTCCAGGGGTAGTCAAACCTATCCCGGAAATTGCAGATGGAAGCCATAAGGTATCTCGTTTTGCACCACCAATTTGTGATGCTGAGATACCCAAAAGATTCCATATCCCTACTATGAAGCTGTATGATGGTACAACAGATCCTGAGGAACACATAGCACAATACAGGGAGAGGATGGAGATCAATCCAATTCCAGAAAGGTTAAAGGAAGCATGTCTGTGCAAGGGATTTGGATCCACTCTTACTGGATCAGCTCTTAAATGGCTGCTAAGTCTTCCCCCTTACTCTATTACTTCGTTTGCTAATTTAGTTAACTTATTCAATAATCAATTTTCTTGTAGCAGAAAATTTGAACGATTGACTAGTGATTTATATAGGATAACTCAGGGTCATAATGAATCATTAAGGGATTATATAACCAAATTTAGTAAAGAATCCTTGGACATTCCCGACTTGGATGTGGCTACAGCTGTTGAGGCCTTCAAAATGGGATTGCTTAAGGATTCATGGTTCTATGATGATCTTGTTATGACACCATGCAGGAACCTAGACGAAGTGAGAACTCGGGCACTCAGGTTCATCCGGCTTGAGGATGACAAGAGGATCCAGGAGAGACAAGTAGGATCCTCAAAACAAGAGAAGCAAGGATCCTCTTTCAAAAGCAACAAATTCAAATCCTATAACAGAGCTGACAACCAGAATGTGCATGCTGTTGACCAAGAAGAGGATGATGAGGATTATCCTCCGATTTCTGAATACTGCTTTTCCGTTGATAACCATGAACTAATCCTTGTAATGCAGAATCTAGGAGAAAAAGCCAGATGGCCCAGAAAACATGACAAACCAGCCGCAACTAAAGATAAATCAAAGTGGTGTGCATACCATGCGGATTTTGGGCATTTGACAGAGGAATGCATCGCATTAAGAAAGGAAATTGGATATCTGCTGAGCAAGGGGCATTTGAAAGAATTGTTGGGAAGGAAAAAGCAAAGGACTCAGGATCCTGAAAGGATCCCTGAAAAAGCTCCAGCCCCTCCGACAGATGCACAAGTGATCAACTTTATTTCCGGAGGATCGGACATTTGTGGTACATCCTTCTCAGCAGCTAAAAGGCATGCAAAGGAAGCTAAAATGGATAACGGAGAAAGACTTATTCGAACATCAAGTGTCTCGGAAGGAAAAATCATAACCTTCGATGAGGATGATAGAATTAACATCAAAGATCCTCATCATGATAGTTTAGTTATTACTCTCTTTATTTCTAACCATTTTGTCCGCAGGATCCTTATTGACGGAGGAAGCTCAGTAAACATTATCCAGCTTGATGTTCTGAAGAAAATGGGTATTCCTGAATCAGACATCACACCAAGATCCTCCGTGCTTGTGGGATTTAGTGGCGAAACTAAGAAAACCCTGGGGGACATCAAACTCCCAATTTATGTGGAAGGACTACATAATTATCAAAAATTTTGTGTTATTGACTATTTGTCTTGTTGCAATGTTATCCTTGGCAGGCCCTGGATACACGATATGAAGGCAGTCCCATCCACCTACCATCAGTGTGTGAAGCTCCCTAGCCCATGGGGGATAATCAAGATCAATAGTGATCAGCAGGAGGCTAAGGATTGTTACACCTCATCAATGAAACCAGCCTCGAAATCAAGGGAGCAATAGCAATTAAAGTATCCTCCAAGGGATGTCTTGGAGGCAAGAGAGCAGGATGTGGATGAAATCCTCTTGGATCCTGATGATCCTGAATCCAAAATCTACATCGGATCAGGGATCCTTGATAAAATGAAAGAAGACATAGTATCCTTCCTCAAAAGAAGAAAATCTACCTTTGCATGGAAACATGAGGATATGACAGGTATATCTAAGGATATTATCACTCATAAACTTGGCATTGACAGGTCAATTAAACCAATCCATCAAAAAAGGAGGAAGTTTGCACCAGAAAGAAATGCCATTATCCAGGAAGAGGTAGAAAGATTACTACGAGCAGGTATGATTAGAGAAGTGAAGTATCCAAAATGGCTGGCCAATGTGGTTGTTGTTCAAAAGAAAAATGGAAAGTGGAGGGTATGTGTCGATTTCACTTATTTGAATAAGGCATGTCCCAAGGATCCTTTCCCATTACCCCACATTGACTCCATGGTGGATGCAACGGCGGGTCATGAACTGTTAACCTTTATGGATGCATCATCTGGATTCCAACAAATTCAGATGGAACCATCTGACCAAGAGGATACGGCCTTTATGACCCCAACCGGTTTATATTGTTATATTGCTATGCCTTTTGGATTAAGAAATGCAGGTGCAACATATCAAAGGCTGGTGAATATGATGTTCAAAGATCAAATTGGACAAACTATGGAAGTGTACATAGACGATATGGTGGTGAAATCCAAAAAAGCTGAGGATCACCTAAGGGACTTGGAGGAAGCATTCGATATCCTTGATAATTATAACATGAAGCTTAATCCTTCAAAATGTCACTTTGGTGTTAAAGCAGGTAAATTCTTAGGATATATGGTAACCCAGAGGGGCATTGAAGCAAGCCCGGAACAAATCAAAGCATTGGTGAATATCAAATCCCCTGCCAACGCTAAGGATGTGCAAAGGCTAACAGGCAGGATAGCAGCTCTAAACAGATTCATATCCAAATCCTCAGAAAAGTGTAAAGAATTCTATGATATACTAAGAAAGAACAAGAAATTCGAATGGACTGAAAAGCATGAGAATGCTTTACAAGCCCTAAAAGGATACATGTCCTCAGCCCCAGCATTGATGAAACCAGAAAAAGGAGATGTGTTATCCTTATACCTTGCGGTATCCTCAAAAGCAGTAAGTGCAGTCCTTGTTAAGGATCATGAAGGTACACAATATCCTGTCTATTATGTAAGTAAGAGTTTACTTGATGCCGAATCCAGGTATTCACACCTTGAAAAACTTATTCTTGCACAAATTATGGCATCTACTAAACTAAGACATTATTTTGAAACCCATGTTATTGTTGTTAGAACTAATTTTCCAATTAAGAATGTCCTCAGGAAACCAGAGATGTCCGGAAGAATGGCTAAGTGGGCAGTAAAACTTAGTGCCCATGATATAAGATATGAGCCTAGAACAGCCATCAAATCCCAAGCATTAGCAGACTTTGTGGCTGATTTCAGTAGTGATTTACAAAAGGAAGCCGAATTGGAAGTCCAGCAGCTGGATGAAACCAAGGATCCTTGGATACTACATACTGACGGATCCTCAAATGTTAAAGGCACGGGGCTTGGTATACTACTAAAATCACCACAGGGGGACATAATACCCCATTCCATAGCTTGTGAGTTCCAAGCTACTAATAATGAGGCTGAATATGAAGCCTTAATCGCTGGGTTGCAAATTGCTAAGCATATGGGGATCAGGTATCTTGAGGTATACGTGGATTCAGTGTTAATCACTAATCACTTTAATGGATCCTATGCTGTTAAAGGTGAAAAACTAACCAAATATTTAGAGATAGTCAAAGAATTGGCACTCTCCTTTGTTTCCTTCAGTTTGACACAGGTACCAAGGGAGGAAAATACAGAAGCTGATGCATTGGCCAATCTAGGATCATCTTTGAAGATCCTAGAGGATATAAGTATCCCCATCATCCATATCCTGGCTCCTGCTATTGAAAATCAGATGGCCATGGAAATAGAAGAGGATTCTGCAATGATCCCTAGTGAAGATACTCAATCTTGTTCAGGATCATGGATCTCACCAATCATGAGATACTTACAACACGGAGAAATTCCTATGGGAGAAAATCCTAGGGCTTTCAGAATTAAGTTATCTCAATTCACAAATCTTAAATAATATGTTGTATAAGCGATCTCTTGCAGGACCATATTTAAGATGTATCGAGGATCCTGAAGTTCAAGAAGTATTAAAAGACTTCCATGAAGGAGACTGTGGAAACCACACCGGGGGCAGGGCATTGTTCTCGAGGATCTTAAGAACAGGATACTATTGGCCAACTATGAAAAGGGATGCTGTGGAGTATGCTAAGAAGTGTGATCCTTGTCAAAGACACAGCAATATCCTTCATCAGCCGGCTGAATTTCTACATCCTATACCATCCTCTTGGCCATTTATGAGATGGGGGATGGATATAGTTGGCAAGCTCCCTAAAGCACCTGGTGGAAAAGTATTCATGCTTGCTATGACTGACTACTTCTCCAAGTGGATAGAGGCTGAAGCTTTTGCCCAAGTCAGAGAGAAGGAAGTTATATCCTTTATTAAGAGAAATATTATAACTAGATTTGGCATTCCTTCCGAAATTGTATGTGATAATGGTTCCCAATTTATTGTGAGCAGGACTACTAACTTTTGTGACAGTTGGGGGATTAAGATGATAACATCAACACCAGTCCACCGCAAGCCAATGGTCAAGCAGAATCATCCAACAAGATCATCATCAACAATCTGAAGAAGAAACTTGGATCCAAGAAGGGGAAATAGGCAGAGGAATTGCCCTATGTGCTTTGGGCTGATAGGACAACTCCCAAGAATGCTACTGGTCAAACACCTTTCTCCTTGGTGTTTGGGGCCGAATCAGTGATCCCAACAGAAATGGTGGTTCCAGCTGTTAGAACAAGTACCCGTGATCCTGAGGAGAATGATAAAAGCCTGGTTCAAGACTTGGATACTATTGAGGAAATCAGGGATTTGGCTAGGATAAGGATGGCTAGCTACCAACAAAGAATGGCTGGTGCTTACAACAAAAATGTCAGGATAAGGAAATTCCAAGTTGGGGATATGGTATTGAGAAAAGCATTCCAAAATACCATCAATCCTGCTGATGGGAAATTGGCACCAAAATGGGAAGGCCCTTATTTGATTGAAGCCGAAGCAGGAAAGGGGGCATACAGACTGCTAACCATGGAGGGTAATTTGTTACCAAGAGCCTGGAATGCTGTCCACTTGAAGAAATATTCCATGTGAGCAGGATCCTTCTGGCACATATGATCCTTACATTAGAAGTATCCTTCAAGGATCCCTGAATTGTCGATGATCCTTACTCTGGTAATGTCCTAAGCTCGAACTCTTATTTACATATTTTCTTATTTAAGGATAAGGATCATGTATCCTTCATCCTTCTCTCACGAGATTTTGAGTTCTGATAGTCCAGGTATCCTTAGCATATTGGCGACAATCTTCAGAAGCAACTCAGATCCTTGGGTTCAACCCCAGTTATCCTTGGGCTTGTCCCCAGTTATCCTTGGGCTTGTCCCCAGTTTTCGCCTGTAGCGCACGATGATCCTGGTATAGTTCACGTCTTTGGGACCAGTACTCGCTTTAGGGGCTGATAATTCCATCGTACTGGCTATACCTAGGATCCTACATATAATGGTAGACGTACCATACATCCGTTCCTAAGGTTTCTAACGTTCTCACGTTAGCTAAGGTTTTGGCATTTTCATGTCACTAAGTTTGGATAGTCGCCAGTGAGGGCCATACTCCAGTTTACACACGATCCTTGGGCTTGTCCCCAGTTATCCTTGGGCTTGTCCCCAGTTATCCTTGGGCTCGTCCCCAGTTATCCTTTGGGCTTGTCCCCAGTTACTAACTTATCTTTTATATTGGCTTAGTCCCAAGTTATATTCTATTTTTCAGGTTTTCGAAGTTAAACAATTAAGGATCCTCAATCCTTATTATCCATTAAAGTTTTACTTATGGTAATCCTGATTAAAGGTTAGGATCCTAACTTGGATACTCAGGTATGATCCTTAACTATTTTTAATTTCATTCATTATTCATTTGAATAACCCTTAGACCTTGACAACTGAACCTATGATCCTTAAAAAGAGCCACTTTTTGGAAGTTTTCAACTACAGGATACTTGATCCTGGATCGTATCCTAAATTTCTTAAACATAATTTGCTTAACTTACTCAAACAAATATATACCAAAACAATTGGAAATTAAAAGGATAAACAAGGATAACAACACAAGATAAGCCAAAAAGATTAGAGTTATTTTATTAACAAAAGTTTAAACCCTTCAAAGTTGTCAAAATTGCCAACCCACGTTTCTACCAGCAAAACGTGGCCCGTCCACATGGGTTGGCAACGGGTGTCCATTGTTCATGCGGTCATAGCAAGTGCATGAAATTATAAGCGGCAGGATCACAATGGCTTCATCCCCCAAACAGAGGATCCCTCCACCATATGTAATCCTACCCATTGTTCACAGGATCCTAGATCCTCAACCCTAAACTATTGTTCAAATACAGACCATAATTGTTTTAAAACATCACAAACCACCAAACAAAAAAATTGGGCTCCAGCTATGTCTAGAAATTTCCATCATTGCCCAATCCTGCAGCTCAATCCTTCGCTGCACCATCACCACCGGCTCCACTTGCCTCTCCACCCTGATCCTTGCCAATGTCTCCACCCTCAAGCATCGGAATCTCCTCAGCCTCCTCATCATCCTCCAGTTCAGCCAGCCTAGCCTTCCAACCTTCGACATCCCAGGTGCTCTTGTCAAAAGCAGGATCCTGAGCCTCCGCAGCCATCTGCAGCTGGATCTTGTACATAGTTATCACGGCAGAGACCTTGGCATCCTGGGTGATCTCGTGCTTCTCATAGTCAAAGTTGATCAGCATCTTGGCAGCATCATTCTTGGTGGCCTGGAGCTCCTTCTGAAGATCGGCTATCTTGAGATCCTTCAACACCCCAACCTGTTGAAGGTCAGCAATCTGGCGATCCTGATCCTCAACATGGCCAACATATGTCTCTACTTCAGCAAATTTCTACAAGGAAGACAAGGAATAATGTCAGAAACCAAGTGATCCTTAAACCAGCAGGATACACAAACAGGACAGTGATCCTTACCTCGCTGATGTAATCCAGACACTGTTGGCGAAGCAGGGGCAGACCTTGCAAATCCTCAGAGGCCTTTCTCTTCTTGCTTCCTTTTCCCCTGATTGGTGCTTTAGGGGCTGAAGCAGTTGGGCTAGCAGCAGGAGTCTTCTTCCTTGCAGATTTGACATTAGTAAGATCATCAATGCCGAACTTCGAAGCAGACTTAGAGGATTTTCCAGCACCTACACAACCAAAATAAGATAAGTATTCTAGCTAAATTTGAAATCCTACACAGAATTGCTTTTTAAATAAGGATACTTACTTGACATTGTGACAGAGGCAGAGGATACTTCCTGAGAATCCTGGATAGTAACCTGGAAAGTTCTTATTTCAGGATCGAGCTTCTTAAAAGCCAGGAATCTCTCTTTTGCAGCAGGAGTCAACTTCAGGTGTGAAACGGAGATAGCTGCACAACAAGAAAACAACAGAACATCAGTGATTCTCATGCTACAGGACAAGTTCTACGGTGATCCTTCCAGGATCCTATATCCTACCATGGGTGGCCCACTTCTTGGGCAAATCCTCCCCATTAGGGATGGTATCTCTCTTTACAAAAAAGAACCGCCGCTTCCAGTTCATGTCATTTTTGGTAACTTTGAGAACAGGATGCTCTTCTCCGGTCTTTCGTTTGAACAAATATCGGTGGGATCCAAAAGTTGTGAGATCATACATCTCAGCCAACTCTGCCATGCCAAGGTCTATCCCTTCTTGTTCGATGATCCTTTCAAGGGTGTATAACACCCTCCAGATCATCGGCATAGCCTGGATATAGCAGATGCCGGTAAGGGAGAAAAAGGATTGGGTAAACTGAGGGAAAGGATACGAGTATCCTATCATGAAAGGAGTGACCGGGAAAGCTACCCAAGTCTCAGAGATGAAATCACTCAAAGCGGTAGGACTAAAAGACTTGAAAAGGGTTTCCGTCGGAAAGCAACGACGGATTTTGTCTATTTGAGGATCAGTAAAACAACACCTCTCGGTGGGAGAATCCTTGATGATCCCTTGACCCTTCAAGGGGCTGTTATTCTTAGGATCCTTGCTGGGAGAATTCCGGAGCAACATTTTTTACAAGACGATGGAAAAAGAAAGAAAAACAGAGTAAGCAAGAAGGAGAAGGGGAATACCTGTTCAATCCTCTGATCGCGGTTATAAAGGGAAGAGTTCTTGAATTTAAATGCAAACGATCCTATCCCTATTTCTATTTATAATGATGATTTGTGCAGGGCTGTCATCTCCATGACGTCAGATCGCAACGGATAGTTCATTCTTAACGGCTATATATCCGTTGAGTTAGTTATAGATAAGATTCGGCAGAATATAACTCGTTAATATTACATAATTACTCCTTATATTTTGGGGGTAATTGTTAGGGCAGGATTTTAATGACCTGTGATCCTTACATGATATCCTAACAAGTGATCCTTGTTTCTTTGGCAGATAGTGATCCTCAGAAGAGCTTCAGGATCAGGATCATGGATCATCCTAAGGATCCTCATACTAACGATTACTCTCTTTGAATTTAATATTGTTTTGCAGGAATTACGAGTTGGATCCGGTCTTAGCCATCAGAGTCAAGGAATCTGTCACGCTGATTTCGCACATACATAACCAAAGATAGACGTTATGGAGAATATGGAAACTTAGCACAAATTACGGGCATTTAGTTAGGCTAAATTTACTTCTATTCCTAAAGGGGTAACGAGCTAGTAGTTAGGTGATTTACCTAAAATACAACCACACACGCTTATATAAATGGCACTCTACAGCATTCGGAAGGGACGACACATTTCTTACACACTCTAGCATACTACACCATGGTGATCCTTGTACCTAGCTCGTTATCATCCGAAGTTGTAAACATTGTTTATTATATTGAAGTTTGGTGATCGGTAGTTTCCATCACCCGAGGTTTTTTATGCCAGAGATCATTCATTGATCAAGGGCTTTTTCCTCGTATAAATCTTTGTGTCACTTGTGCAATTTTTATTATAGTGACCCTTATCCTTGTTCATCATACCAAGCATCATTCCCCGTTTACAAAGAGTTCGGTTGCATTATCCTTGTGTGATTTTTGACCAAAACAATACGTATATAATATATAATCCATGTAATCCATGTGATCCCTAATATTCCAGTTTAATATTTGTAACTTTGGTTTGTTTTTTTGTTTTCTTTATTTCATGTAATGGTCGCTAATGGGCTAAATGATGGGCTGTACAAGTATAACAAGTGGGTTGCAGCTGGGCTTGATAAAAAGACTACAGCTGGACTTTGGGCTTCAATCAATGGACATCAGTTGGACATCAGCATATTGTGGCTGCATATATAAGCTAAAGCTTAGGGTCTTTTTTAAAAATAATCGATCATATTTTCATTTCTCAGTAGATCATTCATCTCTTTGTTTCTCTATCTAAAATACCTAGGGTTTCATATCTTAGATTTGTATTGAATCTGAGATTTATGTGTGAGATTCGGTGTACAGGATTATCGTGTTGATAATCTTAGTGTGTGAGAGTTGAGAGTTTGTGAGTGATTTTTGTTCTGTTCGTTCACAATTTTGTTGTAATCATCAAACTTCCAAGATAATAAAGTTCTTTGGGTTGGGTTTCTTGTGTTGATTACTTTGTTGATACCAAATTTGACATGGTATCAGAGCTATGTTAACTCTTTGAGTGATTCACTTCCGTTGTTGGTTTCGATTGTGAGTTCTTTGGTTAGGGTTTGATCTGTGTAGATGTTTTTCGGATCTGTGTAAACCTTCCCAGATCTGAATGCGGCTGTCTTGGACTCGGATAAGAGCGATTGTCAGTTCTGACACGTGTTGAGGCAGGATCTTGCTTGGAAAGGATTTCTTGAAGACTGTGCTCTGGTTAGGGTTCAATCCTTAAAGATTGTAAAATCCTAACCAGATTTGGAGAAACCCTAACTTGGGTTTGCTATTCTGGTGTGTTCTTTTCTTGTTTTACTTTCTTGTGTTTATTTTTTTCTGCATTTAGGCATTATTGTTGTCGGGGTAGTGTGGACCGGTTTGATTGATTGGGCCACAGGAAGGGTACATCCTGTTGCATTCTTATTTGCTGTTGTTTGCTTCTTGTTGGTTGTGTAGATTGTATCTAGGTCTAAAGGCTCCCTTGATAAGACTTGCAGAGGCACCTTTGAGTGATGAACCTCTGATCTGGTCCCTGTCAAGGTTTCGCCTAGTTGCTTACTGGTGTTATTGTTGTGACAGATTTGTGTTTTGGTGATACTTCGTGTTTTTGTTTCTTGTTTGCTACCTGTTTTGTGTTTACAATGGTTGATGGACCTGTTGTCACAAGTGGTGGTCCTAGTGATCCACCACCTGAGACACTTGTGAGTAAACTCGATGCAAGTGACCCTTTGTACTTGCATCCATCTGACTCTAGTAATTTGACAATTGTGTCTGTGAAATTAAAAGGATCTGAGAACTACACGGTATGGTCTAATGCAATGCAGTTAGCATTATAAGTTAAAAATAAATGGGGTTTTATTGATAAAACTTATATAAAATCTGAGAATAATAATGTTTTGGCTAGACAATGGGACAGATGCAATTCTATTGTTCTTACATGGATCTTAAACTCTATTAGTGAAGAATTGTATATGGGTCAGGTTTTTTCAAAACTGGCTTGTGATGTTTGGTCTGATTTAAAGGAAACTTATAATAAGGTTGAAGGTTCTGTAGTTTTTTATTTGTATAAAAAAATAAATGGTTTTACTCAAAATGGTACAAATGTGTCTGAATACTATCACAAACTTAATGTGATGTGGAGGCAATTAGATGAAATCTTGCAACTGCCTTCTTGTACTTGTGAAGCTGCTAAAGAGTTTAACAATTTTAATCATATGATAGAACTTATGCAGTTTTTAATGGGTCTTGATGATGTCTATCAGGGTGTTAGAACTAATCTTTTAATGAAAGAAACTTTACCTACTGTTAAAGAGGCTTTTGCTATAGTTTCACGGGAAGAATCCCATAGAAACTCTAGTAATAGCTCTAAGGAAGGGCTGACTATGGCTTTTGTATCAAAAGTTAGTCAACCTATTGAGTTTAAAAGGGGTAATAAAGTTGCTAATCAAAACCTGAAGTGTTCTCATTGTAACAAGGTAGGACATTCTGTAGACAAATGTTTTGAAATAATAGGCTACCCCTCTTGGATGAAACCTCCAAGGGGTAACCAAGTAAAGAAAGCAGTTGCAAGCAATAGTAGTACTTCAGTTGAATCTGCTAATGTATCTGTTAATTCTTTAACTAGTGAACAAATAACCAGGTTACTTAGTCTGATAGGAGATAAGCCTAGTGGTGCTCCTCAAAGCTGTAGTGTTTCAGGTAGTAATTTTTTATGTTCAAATGTGTTTTTCAAACCTGTGATTTGTTTCAGTAGTGAGTCCAAAGATGAACAGAGTGTAGGGTGGGTTATTGATTCAGGGGCAAACCAACATATGATTAAAGATGAAAAAGTTTTAAGTCATTCTATAGATGTATCTGAATTCAAGATTACAGTTAAACATCCTAATGGTACAAATGCTTTAGTAACCAAAATTGGCAATGTGAAACTTGTTAATAATGTGATTTTGAAGGATGTTTTTTTAGTCCCTGAATACAATATCAATCTTATATATGTTCATAAATTGGTTAAGGATAACGGTTTATATGTTGGTTTTGATGAAAATAAATGCTATGTTCAGGACATATCAACCAAGAAAGTCCTGGTGACTGGTAGTCAAGTAGATGGGTTGTACTTTTGTGGCAGTTCGTTTATGTGTAATAAGGTGTGTTTCAACTCAAGTAGTTTAAACGATCTTTGGCATGTTAGGCTGGGTCATCCCTCTGACCAGGCTATTAGAGTATTTAAATATAAACTGAAGTTAGGAAATTCTGATACTAGTCTCCCATGTGAGGTTTGTCAAAGAGCCAAACAACACAGGGAACCATTTCCCTTGAGTAGTCATAGGTCAAGTAGCCTAGGGGATCTTGTACATCTTGATGTTTGGGGTCCTTATAGAGTAACAAGTAGAGAAGGGCATTGGTTCTTCTTGACTATTGTTGATGATTACTCAAGGGTTGTTTGGGTGTGTTTAATGAAGACTAAACAGGAAGTTTTTGAAAATGTTGTTGATTTTGTCAATATTATTAAAACACAATTTCATAAAGAAGTTAAATGTTTCAGAAGTGATAATGGAACGGAGTTTATAAATCAGCAAACGAATAGGTTTTGTAAAATTAAAGGTATAATACATCAGACTTCCTGCACTTATACACCTCAACAGAATGGTATAGTGGAAAGGAAACATAGACATTTGCTAAATGTAGCTAGGGCTTTATTGTTTCAAAGTTTCTTACCTGTGAATTTTTGGTCTGAATGTGTATTAACGGCTGCTTATTTGATTAATAGGACTCCTTCGTCGGTGCTAGGTGGTAGAACTCCCTATGAGTTAGTATATGGTTTTGAGCCTTTTCTTGGTCAGTTGAGGGTGTTTAGATGTCTGTGTTTTTATACTATGTTAGATGAAAGTGATAAGTTAAAAAGTAGGGCTGAAAAGTGTATTCTTATTGGTTATTCCAATGAAAAGAAATGATACAAAGTCTATAGCCTTGATAATAAAACTACATCTTTTTCTAGAGACGTAAAATTTTTTGAAACCGTGTTTCCTTTCAAAGATAAGTCTATATTGAAACAGTTTGAAATGAATAGTTTTCTTGAAGTAAACAATTTAATTTTTTTTTATATGTATGAAAGCACAGACGTACAACATTCTAAAACTCCCGATGATGAAGGAAAGGACCTTAGAGGAATAGGGACGTATGAGTCTCAGCAATCAGGGTTGGGTGGTTCTAATACTGTAGGCAGGGCTGGGGAGCAGCAGCCCAGTGTTAGTGAATCTAGGACTGATGAGGATGAGCGTACGATACCTGTTCATGAAGAACAATCCGTTTATGAGGGAAGTGGTAACACAGAAGTAGGTGACCAAAGCCAACTCAGGAGATCTTCTAGAAATACTTCTTTACCTAGAACTCTTAGTGATTACATAGTTGAGGGAAAGGTCAAGTACGGTTTGGAAAGGGCTGTGAGTTATGCTAATTTAGCTGCCGACCACAAGTGTTTTATTTATGTGTTAGATAAGACCGTTGAACCTAAGAGTTTTAGTGAGGCATCAAAGGATCCAAATTGGATATCTACCATGAATGAAGAGATTGAGGCTCTTCATAGGAATGATACATGGGAACTTGTGGAGTTACCTCTGGGTCGGAGTGTTGTTGGGTGTAAGTGGATTTATAAAATAAAGTATAAATCCACTGGTGAGGTTGAGGGGTTTAAAGCCAGGCTTGTTGCCAAAGGCTATAGTCAAAAATAAGGGGTTGATTTTGACGAAACCTTTTCACCTGTGGTGAAACTTGTTACTGTTAGGTGTGTTATTGCATTAGCTGTAGAACGTGGCTGGAGTTTATATCAGCTTGATGTGAATAATGCATTCTTATATGGTAGTTTAAATGAAGATGTTTACATGTCACTACCTGATGGTTATTTTTCCAAAGAGGAAAAAAGAGTGTGTAAACTAAAAAAGTCTTTGTATGGGCTGAAGCGGGCGACTAGAATGTGGAACGAAAAATTACTCCATGTTTTATTTGATATGGGTTACAGTCAAAGCAAATGTGACTATTCGTTGTTCTATAAAGTAACTAAAACTGTGATTGTTTATTTACTTGTTTATGTTGACGATATTGTGATAACTGGTAACAATCTTAATGAGATAGAATTTGTTAAAGCTAATCTCAAGTCCAGATTCCTAATAAAGGACTTGGGAGAATTAAAATACTTCTTAGGAATAGAAGTTTTAAATGTGAAAGAAGGTATTTGTTTATCACAAAGGAAGTATTGCTTAGAGTTGTTATCTGAGTATGGCATGACAGGATGCAAACCAGTTAACAAAACCAATAGAGCAAAATCATGTTATTGTAAATTTGTGTAAAGAAAATTGCAATGTTCTTGATAACGTATCCGTTTATCAAAAATTGGTTGGCAAGTTAATCTATCTTGCTCATACCAGACCCGACATTTCATACACAATTCACTACTTGAGTCAGTATATGCATTCTCCTACTCAAGGTCATCTAAAGATTGCATTTAGATTATTACGTTATCTAAAACAGTCGCCTGGTAAGGGTGTGTTGTTCAGTAAAGGGCCTGCATTTGATTTAGTTGGATATGCAGACTCTGATTGGGCAAAGTGTCTAGAAACAAGAAAGTCCATTACTGGATTTTGTGTGTTTCTAGGGAATTCTTTAGTTTCTTGGAAAAGTAAAAAGCAATCTACGGTATCTCGGTCCTCAGCAGAGGCTGAGTATCGATCCATGTGTGCTGCGGCTTGCGAGTTGACGTGGTTAAAAAATATGTTGTCGGAACTGGGTTTTGAAGTTAAGTTGCCATTCAACTTATTTTGTGACAATTCAGCGGCGTTCTCAATAGCTGCTAATCCTGTCTTTCATGACAGGACTAAGCATTTTGAATTTGATTTGTTCTTTTTAAGAGAATTGATTTCGAAGAATGAGTTAAAACCTTTGGGAATTGATTCTAAAGATCAATTAGCAAACTTGTTTACGAATGGGGTGTTAATACAGCAGCATAATCATCTTTGTGGAGGTATTAACATGTTTGATCCGTTTAAATATAAAACTGACCGGGGGGTGTTAAAATACGTATATAATATATAATCCATGTAATCCATGTGATCCCTATTATTCCAGTTTAATATTTGTAACTTTGGTTTGTTTTTTTGTTTTCTTTATTTCATGTAATGGTCGCTGATGGGCTAAATGATGGGCTGTACAAGTATAACAAGTGGGCTGCAGCTGGGCTTGATAAAGAGACTACAGCTGGACTTTGGGCTTCGATTAGTGGACATCAGTTGGACATCAGCATATTATGGTCGCATATATAAGCTAAAGCTTAGGGTCTTTTTTAAAAATAATCGATCATATTTTCATTTCTCAGTAGATCATTCATCTCTTTGTTTCTCTCTCTAAAATACCTAGGGTTTCATATCTTAGATTTGTCTTAAATCTGAGATTTATGTGTGAGATTCGGTGTACAGGATTATCGTGTTGATAATCTTAGTGTGTGAGAGTTGAGAGTTTGTGAGTGATTTTTGTTCTGTTCGTTCACAATTTTGTTCTAATCATCAAACTTCCAAGATAATAAAGTTCTTTGGGTTGGGTTTCTTGTGTTGATTACTTTCTTGATACCAAATTTGACAAATGGTCATCAATAAAGGTAACAAAATACAATGAACCAACAATAGTTTTTACCTTCATGAGTACACAGTCGTCAGATTGCACAAGATCAAGAATACCGACTTCCTTGATGGATTTGAATGTTTGAAGGAGACCCTCTTTTGTTTTCCTGTAAAACAATGTGAACAAGTTTTCAAAGCTTCACCTTTCATTCCAGGAAGGTAATGTTTCTAAGCAAGAATTGCCAAACCCTTTTCACTTATATGACTTAGCCTATTATGCCACAATTCGGTAGCACCATCACCATCAATCACATTAATGCTATCAGAAGATACCTTTACATGTGTAACATACAATAATGAAATTTTCTCTCGTCTAGCTATAACCATGGAACCCCGGGTAAGTTTCATTTACCATTACCGAGTGTGCTAACGTAGCCCTCATCATCAAGTTTTACAGGAGAAATAAGATTTAAATGGAAATCTGGAATATGCTTAACACCTTTAAGACTCAACATAGTGCCACTGTCAATCATCAAACACACACTACCAATACCAACTGCTTTAGCCAATCGTCTGTTCCCCATCGTTACAACTCCATAATCATCCAGAGTGTAGAAGAGAAAAAATCTCTACGAGAGGTTGCATGAATAATAACACCAGTATCAATAACCCAATCAGTTGAGTCACATGTTAGGTTAAGGGGAGTGGGGGTGGTCCGTGATGGCCACCCCATCACTCGTTAAAAAATATAGCACACCACCGCCACCCTTTGTATCACGCGTTGAAACTATAACGCGTTGAGAGAATCACGCGTGGAAAAATTAAAAAAGGAACGTTGAAGGTGACCGTTTGGGGGGGGGGGTTGAACGTTGGGGGTATTTATTTTTTGAATGTTTATATAAAATCCATCAAACCCAATCCATTTCATATCAAAAATTATTTAACTCACTTCAAAAAATCAAACAATTCTCCATTTGATTTCAAAAATAATTTTACAACAAACATGGAATGTTCAAGCAAGAGTGGTGGGGGTTCGAAAAAAAGAGGTTCGGGTACGAAGAAAAATCCCGTAAGACCCAAGGTTCGAGCGAATCTTGGTGAGCCGACGCGCTTTAGGTTGTAAGACGAACCCAAGCAAGTCACACCCTTTAAAACCCAACAATATCCACCCTTTTAAACCCAACAATATCCACCCTTTCAATCGCAAACGTATCAAAACCAACCAACCAACCGTTCGTTCCACTGTTTCAACCTCACCAATTTCAACCCCAATCGTTTCAACACTTTCAAACCCAACCCCACCAACTCGACCCACTACTAGAAGATAACACCCTTATCCGTCAATTTGCAAATGCGTATCGTGAACCACAACCAAGTCTCGACGACGATGAAGATGATGATTACGTTCAAGAACAAGAAGAAGAAGAAAAAGAAGAAGAGGAAGAAGAAGAAGAAAATGATGACGTTCAAGAAATTGTCCCAACCGTCCGACAACATTGGACGAGCGAGGAGGAGGTGGCCTTGGTGAAGGCGTACTTGCACATCTCCGAGAACAAGAAACATGCCAACGAGCAAAGAAATGATACGTTTTGGAGACGGGTCATTAATCATTTTAGCCGACTTCCCGGGCAAAGGAACGAAACATGGACCAAATGACGTCGAAATGGACGGATTTGAACGGGAAAATTTGTAAGTTCAACGGTTGTTTCATTCAAAATGTATGTTTTTTATAAAGTTTAAATCTTTTTTAAACTCTTATTAAAAAAACAGTTTTTTAAAAAAAAATACAGAAAACTGTTATTTTTTTAATAAACAGAAACAATTTATTTTTAAAAAACAGAAAACAGTTTTTTTTAAATATAGAAAACAGTTTTTTTTTAAATACAGAAAACTGTTATTTAAAAAAAACAGAAACAGATTTTTTTTTTTAAACAGAAAGCAGTTTTTTATAAAATATAGAAAACTGTTATTTTAAAAAAAAAAACAGAAACAGTTTTTTTTGATAAAATACAGAAACAGTTATTTAAAAAAACAGAAACAGTTTTTTATTAAAAACAGAAAACAGTTTTTTTTAAACAGAAAACATAATTTTTTTTTAAATACATAACTTTTTATATTTTTTGTAGAACCGAAATCCACAAAGTGGAGCGAGCGAGGCGACAATCATATAACAGGCCACCGAAGAGTATTGTGAACTCTACAAAAAGAGGAGTTTTCCACACGTGGCGGCATCGGACGTTGCGAGACGTCACCCGAAGTGGGTCCCGGTTGAGTTGGTCGACATGCCTGGTCCTACGGCTCCAAAAAAAGAGGAGGTCCGAAATGATTAAAGACATCGGATTCGGGGAACTACACGACTTCCGTGTCGGATAACTTGCCCCAAATGAATTTAAACGAAGACCCCCTTGACGAACCCGATCAACCCGTTGACGACCCCGTTGTAGAAGATACACCTACAAGGCCACGCCGCAGGAGAAGTGGTGAATCGTCAAGCAAAGGAAAGGAAGCGGTGGCGGAGTCGATCTTCAGAATCGAAGAGGCGAAATTGGCGCAATACAACGAGGCCAAACAAAGAAAAGAAAAAATTATGTCCGTAAAAGTTGAACGCGAGCAGGCACACATGGGACACTTGAAAACGGTAGAAAGACAAAATGATTTAAAAATCGTGTGTGAGCCGCACACCCATCTCGACGAACCGTTTAAGTCGGTTGTAATTCAACAAAAGCGCGAGATTTGCGAAAGGTGGGGTTGGGAGATTCCACCCGTTTAATTTAAGTTTTTTTTTTCCAATGTTTAGTTGTTTTTTATTTTGTTATGTAATTTATTTTTTAATTTTAATGAAATTTATAATTTAGTGTTTTATTGTTAATTTTTAATTTTAAAATAAAAATTAAAAAAATTGTGAGGATAGAATTCTATCACTAGTGACCACCGCTACTACAAAATGCTTGTGAGTGATAGAATAGTGGCTGGTGACATGACAGGAGTTGATTGGATGCTTGTGAGTGATGAAATTCTATCACTAGTGACCACCCCTTGTACACGATCATAAATTCATCGATAGTACTGGCTGTTGTATCTCCGTTATCACCTTTCTTTGAGGATTTTTCCTTGTGCTCAACATTATTTTCACGTAAACACTTTCTGGAATTCTTCTTTATATGCCCTTTAGAACCACAGTGATAACATTTAGCGTTTTTATGCCATGAAAGTTATATGGCCTCGACCTCGATCACTATTTCTACCTCTGCTGGAGCTTCTTCCTCTGCTGTTGTATCTATTTCTTGGACCTTTGATTTTACTCCTCCCCCTATTTTCAATGACTAATTTCTTAGACTTTGAACACCGAAACCAATGTTGTTCGATAGGCATCGGTTCCGTTGATCATCATGGTATCAGTATCGTAGTGACACTCGCTATGGCCTACGGTACAAAAAAACTTTATTTCGAACAAATTTTATTTTCAGAAAAAATTATACCATAATGTTGAGAAATAAAAAAAAAAAATGAGTGTTGCTGAGTATTTTGTTTTTTTTAAGCTAATGAACTAAAATTATCATAGAAAACTAAATTTAGAAAAATTAAATGAACAAAAGTAAAAAAAAAAAAAAATACTATACTAAAATATTTAAATACAAAGGTTTATTAACATTCAATATGTTGTGTAATTTTGATTTTTTACGTTCCTTTCATTTGTTATTTCCTTTTTAGGTAACTCTTTATGTGTAATTCTGATTTACTTCATGTCTAATTTTCAATTGTTATTTTTGAATAAATTGACATTTTAGTCTCTATGGTTTGGGCGATTTTGTCATTTTAGTCCAAATGTTACATTTATCGTCCGTAGATCCAAAATGTTTTTAACATTGTCATTTTAGTCCAATTGGTTTAATCCCATCAATTGACCTCACTTAATTAGGGGCAATTTTGTCATTTTCCTTATTATTATTTTAATTAAACCTTTGTTATACCCAACCTTTTATTTTCTCCATTTTCCCGTATTTATACAAACCCTAATTTGCAAGTTGAGCAATCTGCAATATCAGAATTTGCAAGTTTTCAGCTGCAAGTTAAACCTGCCTCATTGCAATTAAAAGCTTCATACAATTGTGTAATGATATTCACAGCAACATGTTTTAAAGACAATTAACATAATAAAAACTATTTTAACCCCATGTTGCTTTCACCACAAATTAATCATATGACCACTTTTTATAACTTCAAAGTTAAAAGCCACAGAAAACTTTGGCGAATGCCCTTTGTTGTCGAATCGCACAAAGATTGGGAGAAGATTTCCATTTGTCACCCCGCCAGAAAGCCGTAATTGAATGCCTACAGAGGCCTCACGCTCAGGATTTCTTAACTGTTATTCCCATTGAAGGTTTGGGTCAACGTATGTCAGCGGTGGAGTACCGATCAATCCTCAAGTACCGTTTGATGATCCCCATGTTCCCGAATGATGAAATGTCACACCCCCAAAATCCACCTGCGGATAACACCCGCTTCGAGGGCGTGACTGACCAGGATCCAGCCACCAATTATACTGAATAATTGAGTTGATAACAAAAGTAATACTTACTAATACGTAAGATTAGCAAATATCAAGTTCAGAGTTTAAGGTTTTAAGTTCAAACAGTTAATAAGTAGCGGAAGCATAAGTAAGGCAGTTTAAACAAAGTTCATAATTCAAAATAAGGTGACACCCAACACAAGGGTGAACAGACACTACACGTTCCCAAGCAGCAAGCTCCTTCGTCACGGGTTACCTGCAAAGCATGCAGTAAGGGGTCAACAATAATGCTGAGTGAGTTCACTAGTTGTCCAGTTTTAATTTCCAAAAACTTGTTTCACCAGTTAATTTATCCGTTTATACATGCCATGGGGAGCTACCCCAAAAGTTAGCGACTAAACTGTTTTTCCAATACCGAACACTAGGTAACCGTTGCGTATCCGCAGGATGCCCCGATGTCAATGTTCTATCATCATTGACGGATGCCTGAGTACATTAGTTCACGACTGATCCCAAACCAGGGCACGGTGTGAGGCTGGTAAACACCTAAATAGCGCTATCAACTAATAACCCGTTCACCTGACCCCGGCGACTAATCGGTATTTGTAGTAGGGACTTGAGTGATAGAGTTTCGTTTAGTGCCGTTAGTTGCAATCCGTATAAACAGTAATTAACCAAAAGGTTTCCCGATACCAGGGAAGGAAAGTAAGTTTTGTTCCCAATAACTAGGGAAGGTATGTAAATGGTATCCCCTTTTTAAGGGGATAGGGTTGATTTAGTCTCGTGTCCCAAACCACCGGGACGCATGCTTTTAAGTTGTGAACTCACCTTGGGTTGCTCGGTAGATTTAGGTTACTTGGTCAAACACGCTGGTCACCACGTCCTAACATGGTTACCGGTATAGGTCAGGTTCGGTATACAAGCATTCACGTAAAACACATACTGGCACGTAACATACATACAAATAAACAGTCGTGGGGTTATTGGGCCGGCCTAAACAATTAAGCAGTCAACAGCAACACATAATCCAGTCAACAGATAGCCCAAGTTAAACACATATTGGCCCAATAACCAAAATGGACAGCCCACTCGCAACCAGGCGGTCTCGAGTCGCAACCAGGAGGTTTCGGCTTGTCACGTTGTGGTTGCGAGTCGCAACCGCGTGGTCTCGAGTCATCACGCTGTGGTTGCGAGTCGCAACGGTCGTAGTCTCGAGTCGCAATCTCGTGGTTTCGAGTTGTCCTGCTATGGTTGCGAGTCGCAACCGTGTGGTTTCGAGTTGCCATGCCATGGTTGCGAGTCGTAATATGTCCCTTTCATGCATACGTGATGATGCAGATATGACAGTCCAATTTGTACCAAGAAATCAGACCCAGATTAGGAAACAACCAATAAGGTTCCTACTAACACTTTGCCTAATCTGAATATTAGTAAACTTAGATCAAACTTTGCCATTTTTAAATCTTCAAACCACATTCAAGAAGTTCATCCTATATTCAAAGTTTTCTAGGGTTTTTATGTCAAATATAACTATATTTTATGAACCAAAACCATATGTTTTTAACAAGATTATCATGGCAAGAACAAAGAACATACAATATATAGCCGAAATCTTATGTTTAGCATTATCATTTTGCAAGAAACAATGAAGCATAGTGTGTTTAGCCATAATCATCCTTAGACTACCATTTGTTAGTCATTTTGAACATGTCATCAAGCATTCAAACATAGTGGTTTACACATAATGCCAAACTTCACAAAACATCCTAAAAATCATGCATAACATTACTTAACCAAGCATTCTAGTTCATGAACATTTCATAAATCATAAAGTTAACACTAACCGGTTATGAAGAAGAAGAAGGAGCCGAAAGAAAAGAAGAAAATAAGAGAAGATGAAGTGTCCGAGTGATGATCTTGACCGAGTTCTTGTCCGAGATCCTTGCTTGAACCGTGATTTGGAAGAGATGGAATGTTGTTTAGGGGTTTCTAGTTGAGAGAGAATAGGAGAAGTGTGGTAACTAAAGAATGAAGAATGAGGGGGAGGTTGGGTTTATATACAAGGTTCCAACATAAGCTTAGGGGATTTCGGCCCAAGCCGGTTACGGCCCAAGGGCCCACTCGAGTCCGAGTGGCCCACTCGCAACCGGGTGGTTGCGAGTCATGGTCTCGGGTCGTGGTCTCGGCTCTCATACATATATATATATATATATATATTACATACATTCAACACATATCATGCACAAAGGTCACGTTTTCATTTAATAATATTTATATATACACAAAATATTACAAGGTGTTCGTTCGGAAAAACCTAGAGTGTCACATTATCCCCAAGTTTTAAGAACTTTCGTCCCGAAAGTTAAGGCAGCCACTGCCAAGCTAGCGTGTTTTAACGGGGTGTCACATCATCCCCCCGTTAGTTTGGAATTTCGTCCCGAAATTCGGTTGTAGCTTCAGTGCTGGGGTTTTCGTTAGGGAACAACTGGGGGTACTTGGACTTCATCTGGTCTTCCCGCTCCCAGGTAAACTCTGGGCCGCGTCGTGAGTTCCAACGAACTCGCACGAGAGGTATCTGGCTACGTTTGAGGGTTTTGATCTCTCGATCCATGATCTCAATCGGTTCCTCAGTAAAGTGTAGCTGTTCATCAATTGTCAGTTCCTTAAAAGGAATCACAAGTGTTTCATCCGACAAACACTTCTTCAGGTTAGATACGTGAAATACGTTGTGTACCGCGCTCAGCTCTGCAGGCAGGTTCAATCTATACGCCACCTTACCGATTTTCTCGGTAATTTCGAATGGTCCAACATATCGTGGATTCAGCTTGCCTCGTTTACCAAAACGAACCACACCCTTCCAGGGTGAGACTTTAAGTAGAACCCGGTCCCCGACCTGGAATTCTAACGGTTTCCTACGCTTGTCAGCGTAGCTTTTCTGACGGTCACGAGCTGCCGCCATGCGTTGCCTGATCTGGGAAATCTTTTCCGTTGTATCTACCACTAGTTCTGGGCCTGTGAGTTGACTGTCACCTACTTCCGCCCAGCAAAGAGGTGATCGGCATTTACGACCGTACAGTGCCTCAAAAGGTGCCGCCTGAATGCTAGTGTGGTAGCTGTTGTTGTAGGAGAATTCCACCAGCGGTAGATGTTTCTCCCAGTTCTTGCCAAAATCGATCACACATGCTCTAAGCATGTCTTCCAGGGTTTGGATGGTGCGTTCAGACTGCCCATCCGTTTGCGGGTGATAAGCGGTGCTCATGTCCAAACGTGAGCCAAAGGATTTGTGCATAGCTTGCCACAACTCGGAAGTAAAACGAGCGTCTCTGTCGGAAATAATAGAAGGTGGCACCCCGTGCCTGGAGACTACTTCCTTTAAATAGATTTCTGCTAAGGTAGAAAACTTGTCTGTTTCCTTAATGGCCAAAAAAATGTGCAGACTTAGTCAATCGATCTACTATCACCCAAATAGTATCATTCCCGCGTTGGGATCTAGGTAGTCCTGTAACAAAATCCATGGAAATTTGCTCCCATTTCCACTTCGGGATTTCCGGTTGCTGTAGTAGGCCTGCTGGTTTCTGATACTCGATCTTGACTCTTGCGCAGGTCAAACATTTGCCAACATAGGCTGCTATGTGGGCTTTCATGCCAGGCCACCAGTATGTGGTTCTTAAGTCGTGGTACATCTTATCTGAACCAGGATGTACTGAATAACGGGACTTATGGGCTTCGTCCATCACAAGCTCTCGTAGATCTCCGTAAAGTGGGACCCAAATGCGCCCTGCCACATAGTAGGCGCCGTCTTCTTTCTGTTCTAGTTGCTGCCTCGATCCTCGCAGGGACTCAGCCCTGATGTTTTCCGGTTTCAGAGCTTCAATCTGAGCATTTCGAATCTGGGTAGGGAGACTAGACTGGATGGTAAGTTGTAATGCTCGCACGCGCTTTGGTACAGTGTCTTTCCGGCTGAGGGCGTCTGCCACAACATTGGCCTTGCCCGGATGATACTTGATGGCGCATTCATAATCATTCAGAAGTTCGACCCACCGGCGTTGTCGCATGTTTAATTCCTTCTGCTTAAAGATATGCTCGAGACTCCTGTGATCGGTGTAAATGGTGCACTTGGTACCGTACAGGTAATGTCTCCATATCTTAAGCGCAAATATCACCGCTCCTAGTTCCAAGTCGTGTGTTGTGTAGTTCCTTTCGTGTGTCTTGAGTTGTCGGGATGCATAGGCAATAACTTTCTCGCGTTGCATCAACACGCAACCGAGCCCATGAATAGACGCATCGCAGTACACCACAAAGTCGTCCGTTCCTTCAGGTAACGAGAGAATAGGAGCACTGCAGAGGTTATCCTTTAGTTTCTGAAACGCGGTTTCCTGAGCTTCACCCCACTTATAAACCATACCCTTCTGAGTAAGAGCCGTGAGAGGCTGAGCGATCTTTGAAAATCCCATGATAAATCTTCGATAGTATCCCGCCAGTCCCAAGAATTGGCGGACTTCAGTCGGAGTTTTAGGGGTAGGCCAATTCTTTATAGAGTCGATCTTTGCAGGGTCGACGTGGATTCCATCCTTGTTAACCACGTGCCCAAGGAAATGGACTTCTCGAAGCCAGAAGTCGCATTTCGAGAACTTGGCATACAGTTGCTCATTGCGAAGGAGTTCGAGGATAAGGCGTAGGTGCTGTTCATGCTCTTCTTGACTTTTCGAGTAGATCAAGATGTCGTCTATAAACACGATCACGAACTTGTCGAGGTAGGGTTTGCATACCCGGTTCATGAGATCCATGAACACTGCAGGGGCGTTGGTCATTCCGAAGGGCATAACGAGGAATTCATAATGACCATAACGAGTTCTGAATGCAGTCTTGGAAATATCTTCACTACGGACCCTTAACTGATGGTAGCCTGATCGCAGGTCAATCTTGGAATATAGCTCGATCCTTGCAACTGATCGAATAGGTCGTCGATTTGAGGGAGAGGGTAACGATTCTTGATGGTGACCTTGTTCAACTCACGATAGTCAATGCACATTCGGAACGTGCCATCCTTCTTCTTAACAAAGAGTACCGGTGCTCCCCAGGGCGATGAACTAGGGCGGATAAATCCTTTATCCAATAGTTCTTGTAGTTGCGTCGAGAGTTCCTTCAATTCTGCGGGGGCTAGACGGTAAGGTGCACGAGCTATAGGCGCTGCTCCGGGAGCTAGCTCGATTTGGAATTCGACCTGACGATGGGGAGGGAGTCCAGGTAATTCCTCAGGAAATACCTCGGGGTAGTCACGCACTACTGGAAAGTCTTCAATCCTCTTTTCCTTTTCCTGCGTGTTGGTAACAAGTGCTAAGATAGCGGTGTGCCCTTTTCGTAAACACTTCTGTGCCTTCAAGAACGAGATAACGCCGGAGATTTCTCCACCTTTGCCACCTTGTACAATGAGGGGTTTGCCAGAGCGGCGAGGAATACGAACTGCTTTCTCTTGACAGAGGATCTCAGCGCGATGCTTGGATAACCAATCCATACCAATAACGACGTCGAAGCTTCCAAGAGTAACAGGGAAAAGGTCGATGCTAAATGTCTGACCAGACAACTCTAGTTTGCAGCCCTTGACAACATGTGAGGCCTCGATGTTTCTACCATTAGCTAACTCGACGATATGAGGAGAACTTAGTAACGAAAGCGGACGCTTAAGCTTCTTACTAATACGTAGGGATACATAACTAGCATCGGCACCAGAATCAAATAACACAGAAACATAATGATCATCGAGTAGGAACTTACCCGCCACGACATTGGGGTCATTCCTTGCTTCTCCAGCTCCAATCACGAAAGCTCTTCCCCTTGCATTCCCAGCATTGTTGTTTTGATTGTTGTTCCCAGCTCCCTGATTATTGTTGCGGTTCTGATTCAGTTCAGGGCAATCCTTCTTAAAGTGCCCTGTTGCCCCACATTTAAAACACGCTCGGTCGTTCCCTTGCTGCTGTTGCTGTTGGGGTTGTTGCTGATTTTGTCTTGCTGGGAGCTGACTTCTACAATCCTTGGCTTCGTGCCCCATCTTGTGGCATCGCTGACACTGGCCCTTGTTACATGCCCCATTGTGGTGCCTGTTACACTTGTTGCACTTAGGGTAGCTTCCCCGGTAGCCACCCTGTTGCTGAGTGCCCTTGTTGTTTTCAGTTTTCCTTTGCTGTGCTGGGGCCTGAGTGGGGTTAGCATCCTTGCTTGGATTTCCTTCCCACTTACGCTTGTTGTCACTAGAAGTTCCGACAGTAGCACTGATCCTTTTGGGCAACCGGCCCTCTTCTACGGCCTGATCAGTAAGTTTGTGGGCAAGTCGAACGATCGGCTGAATGGTAGTGTGGTTGGCTGAAGTTACATGGCTTCGAATTTCTGGAGCCAAACCCTTGATGTACAGTTCGATTCTTCGATACATAGGTCGAGACATGTTTGGGCAAAGAGCAGCATAGTCATTAGACAGCTTGGTGTAAGTTTCAATTTCCGACCCAACCATCTTGAGCTCATAGTACTCATTCTCAAGCTTGTGGATGTCATCCCGGTGACAGTATTCATCCTTAATCATATCCTTGAAATCCTCCCACGCAGTAGCATTTGCAGTTTCCAATCCAAACATCTGAATCTGCGCCTTCCACCAAGAAAGCGCGCTTCCTTCAAGCGTAGCAGTAGCAAATTTCACCCAATTCGCAGGGGGACATTCGCAAACAGCAAAAACAGCTTCAATTTTCTCAATCCAATGCAGAAGACCTATGGCACCCTTAGTGCCGTTGAAAGGGAGAGGCTTGCAATCCATGAAAGTTTTGAAAGTACACACTGGTGGTTGCGCAGGTGCATGCTGACCTATAGGGTGAGAAGCGAAACGTATAGGTTTAGAGGCGAAAAGTCGATTGTGGCGGTAGGATCTATACATCCTAAAACAACGAGCTTACCTATAGGGTGAGCTGCGAAAGCTGCAGCCACTGTGTTGAGTAGGTTAGTGAACTGAGCCTGAGTCATGTTGATGTTTCCCCTTCCGCGTCCACTCATTGTCTTCATAACCAGAAAACACAATATGAGTGTGATGTCGTAGTGTAGCGAGAATGAGATAGAAGAGAGAGGTGTATCTATCTGATTTAGGCATACTAGTACGTATAGCAAATTAGGAAACATAGGCAAACAGGTAAACACTGGTCCGAGCTATGAGGTTAAATGTGTCGAGCCTTGCACTTGGAGTGTAGTGTCGTTACGAGTCACGGGTTATAGTCTGGTTTTCTCCAAAAAGATTTTTCCCTTTTTAAAACCAAGTTCATTATAACCAATGGCTCTGATACCAATCTGTCACACCCCCAAAATCCACCTGCGGATAACACCCGCTTCGAGGGCGTGACTGACCAGGATCCAGCCACCAATTATACTGAATAATTGAGTTGATAACAAAAGTAATACTTACTAATACGTAAGATTAGCAAATATCAAGTTCAGAGTTTAAGGTTTTAAGTTCAAACAGTTAATAAGTAGCGGAAGCATAAGTAAGGCAGTTTAAACAAAGTTCATAATTCAAAATAAGGTGACACCCAACACAAGGGTGAACAGACACTACACGTTCCCAAGCAGCAAGCTCCTTCGTCACGGGTTACCTGCAAAGCATGCAGTAAGGGGTCAACAATAATGCTGAGTGAGTTCACTAGTTGTCCAGTTTTAATTTCCAAAAACTTGTTTCACCAGTTAATTTATCCGTTTATACATGCCATGGGGAGCTACCCCAAAAGTTAGCGACTAAACTGTTTTTCCAATACCGAACACTAGGTAACCGTTGCGTATCCGCAGGATGCCCCGATGTCAATGTTCTATCATCATTGACGGATGCCTGAGTACATTAGTTCACGACTGATCCCAAACCAGGGCACGGTGTGAGGCTGGTAAACACCTAAATAGCGCTATCAACTAATAACCCGTTCGCCTGACCCCGGCGACTAATCGGTATTTGTAGTAGGGACTTGAGTGATAGAGTTTCGTTTAGTGCCGTTAGTTGCAATCCGTATAAACAGTAATTAACCAAAAGGTTTCCCGATACCAGGGAAGGAAAGTAAGTTTTGTTCCCAATAACTAGGGAAGGTATGTAAATGGTATCCCCTTTTTAAGGGGATAGGGTTGATTTAGTCTCGTGTCCCAAACCACCGGGACGCATGCTTTTAAGTTGTGAACTCACCTTGGGTTGCTCGGTAGATTTAGGTTACTTGGTCAAACACGCTGGTCACCACGTCCTAACATGGTTACCGGTATAGGTCAGGTTCGGTATACAAGCATTCACGTAAAACACATACTGGCACGTAACATACATACAAATAAACAGTCGTGGGGTTATTGGGCCGGCCTAAACAATTAAGCAGTCAACAGCAACACATAATCCAGTCAACAGATAGCCCAAGTTAAACACATATTGGCCCAATAACCAAAATGGACAGCCCACTCGCAACCAGGCGGTCTCGAGTCGCAACCAGGAGGTTTCGGCTTGTCACGTTGTGGTTGCGAGTCGCAACCGCGTGGTCTCGAGTCATCACGCTGTGGTTGCGAGTCGCAACGGTCGTAGTCTCGAGTCGCAATCTCGTGGTTTCGAGTTGTCCTGCTATGGTTGCGAGTCGCAACCGTGTGGTTTCGAGTTGCCATGCCATGGTTGCGAGTCGTAATATGTCCCTTTCATGCATACGTGATGATGCAGATATGACAGTCCAATTTGTACCAAGAAATCAGACCCAGATTAGGAAACAACCAATAAAGTTCCTACTAACACTTTGCCTAATCTGAATATTAGTAAACTTAGATCAAACTTTGCCATTTTTAAATCTTCAAACCACATTCAAGAAGTTCATCCTATATTCAAAGTTTTCTAGGGTTTTTATGTCAAATATAACTATATTTTATGAACCAAAACCATATGTTTTAACAAGATTATCATGGCAAGAACAAAGAACATACAATATATAGCCGAAATCTTATGTTTAGCATTATCATTTTGCAAGAAACAATGAAGCATAGTGTGTTTAGCCATAATCATCCTTAGACTACCATTTGTTAGTCATTTTGAACATGTCATCAAGCATTCAAACATAGTGGTTTACACATAATGCCAAACTTCACAAAACATCTTAAAAATCATGCATAACATTACTTAACCAAGCATTCTAGTTCATGAACATTTCATAAATCATAAAGTTAACACTAACCGGTTATGAAGAAGAAGAAGGAGCCGAAAGAAAAGAAGAAAATAAGAGAAGATGAAGTGTCCGAGTGATGATCTTGACCGAGTTCTTGTCCGAGATCCTTGCTTGAACCGTGATTTGGAAGAGATGGAATGTTGTTTTGGGGTTTCTAGTTGAGAGAGAATAGGAGAAGTGTGGTAACTAAAGAATGAAGAATGAGGGGGAGGTTGGGTTTATATACAAGGTTCCAACATAAGCTTAGGGGATTTCGGCCCAAGCCGGTTACGGCCCAAGGGCCCACTCGAGTCCGAGTGGCTCACTCGCAACCGGGTGGTTGCGAGTCATGGTCTCGGGTCGTGGTCTCGGCTCTCATACATATATATATATATATATTACATACATTCAACACATATCATGCACAAAGGTCACGTTTTCATTTAATAATATTTATATATACACAAAATATTACAAGGTGTTCGTTCGGAAAAACCTAGAGTGTCACATTATCCCCAAGTTTTAAGAACTTTCGTCCCGAAAGTTAAGGCAGCCACTGCCAAGCTAGCGTGTTTTAACGGGGTGTCACATGAAACTTGCCCAGTCTGCCGTAAAGCATGCGTGGATAAATACGGGGAGCATGTGTTACACTGTAGAGAGTTGCCGGGGTTTAAGTATCGCCATGACTTTGTGCGAGACGCGTTAATGGATATTCTCAGACGAGCAGGGATCTCGGCGAAGAAAGAGGCACCGGTTAATTTTCTTACAGACCCGTCGGAGGGGAGATCCACCCTACGCCCAGCTGACGTGCTAGTTTTTGGTTGGGAGGGCGGGAAACATGCTTGTGTCGATCTCACAGGTGTATCCCCACTAGCCGGGTTCCGGGAAAATGGGTTTGTGGCGGGGCAAGCGGTACTGAAAGTAGAGTCAAAGAAGGTGGAAAAGCACGCGAAAGCTTGTGAGGATAATCAGCATGCCTTTATCCCCCTGGCGTTTGACACGTTCGGCTCCTTGGCGCCGGAGGCAGTTCGGTTCTTGTCTAGAGTGCAACGTGTGGTCCATAGCAACTTTTCGACCCCTCAGGGGCGGGGCTTTGTTTTTAGTAGATTGGGTTTTTCTATTCAGAAAGGGATGGCGGCGCAGTTTGTTGCTCGTCTACCTGCTATCCTTATGTAATTTGCCCTGATGTTTGGAATGGAATATTATAAATCAAAAAAAAAAAAAATTACACAAAAAAAAACTACATTTAATTGAAAATATAACATAAATCTTATTAATGTGTATCTGAAACAACAATGAAGAACAAATAACAATTTGAACAATAAGAATGAAGTTTTTAGAGTTTAAATGTGTGGAGGTGTTGAAGAAGTCGAACATATATCTAGACTCTAGAGAACACAATTTCGAATCGACTGGGATGAAGAACAGCGATCAAGGGATGAGAATAGCCAATAGACGGATCCTTTTTATCCGGTTTCATCGATTTGTATAAATAGGGGGAAATAAAAGGGCAGGAAATGACAAAACTGCCCCTAACTAACTGAATCCAATGGATGAGGTTAACTCAATTGGACTAAAATGCCAATGTTAAAAACTTTTTGGACTCACAGGCGATAAATGAAACATTTTGACTAAAGTGACAAAATCACCTAAACTACAAGAGCTAAAATGACATTTTACTCATTATTTTTAGTAAATTTTGAGTTGCTTCATTCATAATTACTTTTTACAATTTACAATTGAGTATGCTTTCTCGATTAGCTTACCCAATGAAAGTGTATAAATATTTACCCTCACAGCTGTGGAACAATTATTATTTCTTCGTCCTAAGACTATGTGTAGTGGTTCAAGCCCCTTAGGAGCGTTTTTTGCCATCACGTCATCAAGGGCATTTTTCATTCAAAGAGGGTGTAATGGTTCAAGCCCCTTGCTTGCCCTTTCAATTATTACTCAAAATCAATGTTGTAACAGTCTGATTGGCCAAACCAAATTCGTTCCGGTATTTATTTTTTTTTTACACGCTCTTAATTGTTTTTTGCAAAAACGCCCATAAGGACGGTGGTATGGGCATGTTTGGACGTTTTTTTGCCATCCACGCCATTTCCCCTAACCACTACAGGTGGTTTAATCAATAACATTTACAATTGTAAACGTGTTTAACTAAGTAAATAAATTAGACGAACAGTATTGAATCTACTGCCTGGGTCCATTTTGATTTCGAAAATATGATGCGTATCTTTCAAATTTGGCTAACTACTACTTGGACAATAAGATTATGTTTAAAAAATTGGATAAAGATATATTTAGAAAATCGATCATGATTAAAAAAATATTTAATTATTATATGTCACAATAATCAGGTGTATTATTTCCCTGCTATATTTACTAAAGTCAATCAACTTTAAGAAAAATATTAATTGTTATATGTCGCAACAAACAATTAATCATGTGTATTATTTGCCACGTGTTGGCCATTCGCCAAAATAATCCTAAACCTTTAGTTATTAATTATAACTTATGCTAAAAATAGTATTAGATATTATACATGAATTTATTAGCTTATCTAAAAGTTTAACAAGTTCCGATTCAAGCTTTTTTGTTACGGCCGTGTAGACTCCCATGCATAAACAATCCACATAATGCTTAACTTGGTTTTAAGAGATATTCTGGTGTGTTTGAAGTTCAGGGGTGACTGATCTATAGTCGACCCTTGTAACTCGTCGGTTCAGTTTTCTCTAATCTCCAAAAATCTGGGTGTGTTACGAACGTTGGATTTAGGGGCTGTTTGGCTAAGCTTATTTTAGTTACTTATTTACTTATTTACTTTTTGAAAAGTTAAAAGATGTTTGGGTTAGCTTATTATGTGAGAGGAATAAGTAAATAAGTCATTCCATTATGACTTATTTGCTTTTCAAATAAGCAAATAAGTAAATAAGTCATTCCAATAAGCTTAGCCAAACAGCTTACACAAGAAACTCTTTTAAGTGTAAATTCAAAGTCAAATCATAGTGGAAGTCCTACCCATTTCATACGAAACCCTAAGTCTAAAGCGTTCATTATAACCAACACATAATGTATCTCAAAGCCCAACGAAATAAATGTCTAGAATATTGACAAAGGAATCAAAAAGTTATATAAAAACAACAGTTATTCATTCATTCCAAAGCCATTCCTCTACAAGTCCCAAACTAATACATGTTCACTCCGGATCATCACAACAAACCCTACCCTTCCGAAACATAAACAAGTCGCTAGAAGGCCAAACAACACTAAACCTAAAAACACATACTAAATGAGTCAAACAAGTATGACTTACAAGGCAACCAATAATCATCACATGTAGTTGCATACTACACCAACCTTAAAAACGTTTAACATCACGTGTATTCCTGCCCAAAAACTCACCTTTGCACACTTAGCAATTGTTGACCATAGTCAAGCCTTCTTAACCTTCACAACTTGTTCGTCACATATTCGTTTCCCAATTAAGCATGCGTTCACTACCGTTATCAAGTGTTACATGACTCACTACAGATCACAAAACCCGTTCCCTTGATCAAACCTTTGTATTGTAACTTGATATGTGCCCGTCTAGTCTGTTTATTTTCCAAATAATTGCTCAAGTTTTATTTACAGAACTATATATAAATAATCATTTGCTGTCCTTTATAATATATTATTATTATTATTATTATTATTATTATTATTATTATTATTATTATTATTATTATTATTATTATTATTATAAATATCAGTGTTATTAAGGGTACCGTAGCTATTATTACTTACGACATAGGAAATAAAACAACACACATCATATATTTTACATATTAAAGCATGAAACACAATTGAAACATACAAAAGACATAAGGAAATACAACATTCAGCCACTCAAAGTCAATTATTTAGTATCACGTACTACTCGTACGGTATTTGACTTCGACTTGTTTGACTCTAGAGATGGTTAGTCTCAATATCCTTAGTGAGCCTTTTGTAGAACTCCATGAATGTGTCCGGGTCAGGAACATTAGGGCTTAACTTTTCATACTCGACGGTCCATGTGACCACGTGTTTTGAACCCTTGGTATCCACATGAAGATTGACATAAAGGCTCTTATAAAGTTTGAGGAAATCTCCGTCAACTATCTGAAAGTTGATTGACTTTTTCTCCTCGTCAATGGCAAGGATTTTTGTTTTTGCAACACAGTCTTTTCCATCTGCAAAATAACATAAAATTAACCAGTCATGTCATGTGGCTTTTTAGTCCTATTCAACAAATATGACAAGTGACAAAGTTGTCAAAACGTTACATACGATTAAAAACATGAATACATGTGTATGTGTGTAAGTGGTTTACCATGGAAATAGTTCCAATGGAGGACAGAGCCCACGGTTCCGGGTTCACCCTCATGGGTTTGACAGTTCTGCACTAAAGTCGGGCTCAAGTTAGGAATGTGGTGCGGGTTTGCCTTCCATAAGTCATGAAAAACGTCACCCTTTGCCTTGATTTCAACCTGAGCGACTCTCTTACCACTCGATGCCATTTTCCTTTGATAAATTAAGGGTGAGAAAAATTTGGTGAATGATCATCAGCATTTATAGGTGCCAAGCCTTTCCCCACAAACAAAAAAAATAATACTTAATTGTATTAACAATAAATATTTATTCATCATATAATCAAGAGTAAACTTCCGTTTTGCTCCCTGTGGTTTAGTCACTTTAACGGTTTTGCTCCAATCCTTTAGAAATAGCCATTTTACTCCCTGATCTATGAAGCCCTTCATGATTTTACTCCCCGCCCTAAACGTCATCCATTTTAAACGTTAAAGTCTGTCACATGCAAAACACCTGATGGGCAATTATGTCTTTTCCCAACCCATATTAATGAATTATTGTTAAAACCTTAACGTTTAAAATGGATGACGTTTAGGGGCGGGGAGTAAAACCGTGAAGGGCTTCATAGATCAGGGAGTAAAATGGTTATTTTTAAAGGTTTGGGGCAAAACCGTTAAAGTGACCAAAACACAGGAAGCAAAACGGAAGTTTACTCTATAATCAATGAATACGTTACCCAAGATTGTGAGTATGTTTAAGTTGATAAGTTTTTGAGCTAATTAATTAAATATACCGTATACCCATAATCAAACACTAACGGGTTTTTTATTTAAATTTAAAAAATAAAAATAAATTAAAAAGAAAAAAAACATGATCAATCAGATTTATTGAAGAAATAAATAGAATCCTTTAAAACCTGATCACGCGCGTAACTAATGAAACATGAATTTTATACTAAGGGTGAAGGGGGTGCTCACCTAATAGGTGAGTCCCCTCTCTTACGCGAAACCAATCTTCGTGTGCCACGTCAACTCCCCTCTTAAACTCCTCTAACACCCTAAATTGATGGCGGCACTCCCCTCTTAGGTGAATTGGTTTTTTTTTAAAAAAAAAAAAAAAAAGCATTGATTGGTCCCCTCTCCCTCTCTCCTCTCTCTCTCCTCCCCCTCTCTTCGGTGCCTCCACCCCCATTTGCTTCCCCGATTTCATCCCCCGCCTTAATGGCGGTACCCCCCTAATCGGCAAAATCCCTCCCCGCTTGAAGTCCCCGAAGACGCCCCGAACCCCCTAAGAAATCCGACTTTAGTAAAATTATCCACGACATTGAAGTATTTTGACTTGACCGTTAGATAAAAAGCCGTTTTTTGAGTGTCTACGACCACCACAGGCACAAGATTTTCTTCTTGCTATACCTATAGATAGGGCTGTAAACGAACCGAACGTTCAGCGAACAGTTCGTGAACCGTTCGGCGGGAAGTTCGTTTATGTTCGTTCGTTTAATAAACGAACGAACATGAACAAGAAATTTCATTCGATTATTTAAATGAACGAACATGAACAGAGGTCTCGTTCGTTCGATTGCGTTCGTGAACGCTCGGTAAGGTGTTCGTGAACATGTTCATGAACATTCATTGATTTGCATTCGTTTATGTTCGTATATTTGTCTTTTAATTGAAGATCTTTATACTTTTATTTATTTTATTACCCTAATAATTAAACTAGAAAACCCACTTTTATGTTTGTACCGGATTGCAACGGATAACCTTTAACTTCAATAATTACAATCACAATCTTTTATTTGCAAAACCCGTTACGCTCTACGTCCTTTAGTACTAATCAGATTAAAATTTTCAGTTAACTTTATCCACTTAAGGGTATTTTGGTCAATTTATGTTTTTATTTAATTGTTTAATAAATAAAAACAAAAAAAAAACATATACACTCCATCTTCCTCAATTTCCAAACCCTAAGCCCTAACCACCACATCTTGTCACCACCGCCTCATCCTGCCACCACCACCACCACATCCTATCGCCACCACTCTGGCCACACCCACCGCCCCTAACCCCTCCACCATAAAACAATTAAAATGTATTTAGCAACAGCAACCGTTAGTCCGAGTGTCCGACACTCTACCTAAAACCCAATTAAAAGGCTCCATTTACCGCCTTGGTGTAAACCCCATTTCAAATCAATTTCTTGATGTTAACCATCATCTCCATCCACTACCAAATCATTGAAAGAATTTTCAATTAAAATCCGTACAGTTTCCTCTCAAAATCATTTCACTTCACATAATCTAATCATCCTCACATTTCTAGGGTTTCAATCAGTCACAATGCACATCAAAGAAGTTTGCTTAGAAGGATTCAAATCATACGCTACACGAACACTAGTTCCACGTTTCGATCCCTTTTTCAACGCCATAGCTGGATTACACGGATCCGGTAAATCGAATATTCTGGATTCGATTTGCTTCGTGTTAGGTATCACCAATTTGCAGCAGGTTCGAGCTTCAAATCTGCAAGAGCCCGTGTACAAGCAGGGACAGGTTGGGATCACCAAGGCTACCGTCTCGGTTGTCTTTGATAACTCTGATAGGAGTAGAAGCCCTATTGGATATGAAGAATGTTCTGAGATTACAGTCACGCGTCAGGTATATTGTGGAGGGGTTAGGGGCGGTGGGTGTGGCCGGAGTGGTGATGGTAGAATGTGGTGGTGGCGGCGGCAGGATGATGTGGTGGTTAGGATTTTAGGGTTAGGAAATTGAGGAAGATGAAGTGTATATGCAATTTTTTGGTTTTATTTATTAAGCAATTAAATAAAAACATGAATTGACCAAAATACCCTTAAGTGAATAAACTTAACTAAAAAATTTAATCTGGTTAGTACTAAAGGACGTAGAGTGTAACGGGTTTTACAAATAAAGGATTGTGACTGTAATTATTAAAGTTAAAGGTTATCCGTTGCAATCAGACACAAACATAAAACATAAAGGACGAAAAGTGTAATTTATATACCATTAATTAGTAACTTTTGTATGCATAGTATGTTATACTACATGCTTTGGGTAGTTCTCAAAAAAAGTTATATTTTTATT
Organism: Helianthus annuus; assembly: GCF_002127325.2. Classification (NCBI taxonomy): domain Eukaryota; kingdom Viridiplantae; phylum Streptophyta; class Magnoliopsida; order Asterales; family Asteraceae; genus Helianthus; species Helianthus annuus. Next base: position 80,599,329 of record NC_035444.2, on the reverse strand, counting down.
TTTAGTCCAAAACTTTTCATTTCTTGCAATTTCAACCTCACAAAATTGATTTTTTTACTTATAACTAAAAACATTTCGTTTTTTATAATTTAACATCATAACTTTTTTTACTTTCAACTTTGTTCCCCTACACTTTTGATCTTTAGCAAATTTTCATTTTACGTTTCGTACTAAATTATATGAGTTAACACGACGCAACATGCGTGTGTGGTTCAACGTTTTTACGTTTCGTTCAAAATTTTGCAAGTTAATATGACGCAACGTTCGTGTGTGGTTTAAGGTTTTACGTCTATTTTTCCCATTTGGCAGGTTCGTCGCAACGCACAGGTCCTAGATTGACGTAGTTATTTTTTATATGTTATATGTTTCAGTCTTATTTCTTCGCATTAACACGCCGCAATTTCAATGTTGGTGGTCGCTAGCGATGGTGTGACATTGATGCTATTTGACATAGTTTTGCGTCACCGCCACAACGCGAGGGTGCTTAATTCAAGTTTACTCTAAAAAGAAACAACCAATAGGGATGTGTGCATATCAAATCTTACAAAACATACTAGCAGTGTTGGGTGTTCATCGAATCGAGTATCGAATTTTCGAATTATTCAAATAATTTTTACTTTCCCTTGAATTCGAATTCGATTCGTATTCGATTAAAACATACCGAATTCGTATTCGAATAAAAAGCCCAATTCGTATTCGATTAAAAACTCGAATAAAAAACCCAATTCGTATTTGATTCAGATTCTTTTAAAACATGTAAAAAAACTATCAAAATAAAACAAAAATTTTAAAGCAGCCATAAAACACCATATTACACTAAAAAGTTTCAAATAAAGTACCATAGGTCTAAAACTCAAAACGAGAAGTCGGGAATAACCACTTCACATTACAAGTTAATATTTTTAGGGTTAGAAATCTATTGATAGATTTGTTACTTAGGTTTTAATTAAAGATGAGCTATTAAACATTCTAGGATAATGACTAAGTACAATAGACTTTAATCATTTGTACACTAAGGCATCATCTACTTGTACCTTTTAATCTACACGTCAATATTGACCAAGACAACTATCGAAACGTCGACAAAAATGAATAGATCGTCACGGTACTTTTGGATTTTTTTTAAAACATTATAATTTATAAGATATGGCAAGAAGACGTAAAAGAATTTTAAGTTTGTTGTGAAGGAGGAAAAGTGTAACTAATTACCCATAATTATGTTAAAACTTGGGGATTTAAGTGTAATAAGATTGGGGGAATATAATATAATTATTATTTAAAAAACTAATTTACCCTCATTGTAGGGGTGTATTTATAAATTAAGAGAGAAAAGTTCTTATTTTTTGGGTATCGTAAAATGTCTCTCTCTCATGCATTATAATATAGTATGGATTATGTTACTCCAAGCGTAGTTATGACACAAAGTCCTTTGTACACTTTGTACCTTGCGCGTTCTTTGTATCTAAACCTTATACAAAACTCATACCCTTACATTTTTTTTTTACTTTTCTATGATTACACATAAAAAGTTCACTTTTTACTATAAACCGGGTTATCATGGGCGAAGCTTTTAAGGGGCAGGAGGGGGCGGCCAACCCTCCGATTTTTTCGCTCAGTAGTGGAGTGTATATAGTTTTTGTATAGAAATGTTTGGGTATATGCGCTTTCGACCCCGGTTTTATAGAAATTTTTAGGTCCAGTGACTTCGCCCCCCCCCTCCCCCACGCGGTCGGAAATCTCAAACTTCGACACTGCTGGTTGTATATATTTGTTCAAAGCCAGATTGGATATTCAATCTATTGTTTGTAATACATTTTTTATTATAAAACATACTGTCTCTTTTAAATCTGTTTCGCGACGAAGTTGATAAGATTATGTTTAATAAATTGGATAAGGATATATTAATATATCGATCACGGCTAATAAAATTATATCCCAAAATAATCACGTGTATTATATGGCACATTAGATTTTCGCCTAAGGTCAGGCGGGGCGGATGATATATAACGCGTGATGGCCCATATATAACGCGTGGAACATCAAAAATCCCACCCCCACCTCCATACTATAACGTGTATATATTAACAAAAACATGATTTTCTTATTTTTATAACGCCGTGATGGTTTTATTTGTGAGTGTAATTGTTGGTTGGGGGGGAATTGTTGGGTGTAGTGGTGAGTGATGACCACCCCCACTAAAAAAGGTTGTGAGTGATCGAAAAAATGTTACTGACATGACGGAACATGATTGGATATTGTGAGTGATGAAAAAATGGTCACTAGTGACCACCCTCCTCCCCTAATACAAGATGCACTTGACATAAAAAGATACATATATCAACTTTGCGTACTCAATCTCCTAATCTAGTTACTCATTAGAGTAACTAATATTAATAACATGAGTAAATCGAGTCTTTGTGGTTTGAGCCAAAATGCTTTTAGACCATGGGGTATGGTGGGGCGGGGGTTGGGGCTTGGGTTGGGCATTGGTTGACATGTGAAACGAGGTGGCAGACATGGGAAACCCACAAGAACACACGGTATGGTGGGCGGGGGTTTGGGGGGCGTGGGTTTGGTGGGCTTGTGGGCTGACCGGCTGGGCTGACCCGTTGGGCAGACCCAATAACACAAATTTAATTTTTTAATAATTTTAAATAAAGAAAATTACAAAAAAAGAAGATTACAAAAAAAAAAAAAAAACATTCCTAACTTTTATATTTGTTTTTTATCTCTTCTCTCAACGCCAAGACTATTTCTAACTCGTCACCCTGTAGGTGATCAATCGGCTGTGATAGAATTTTCAAATCATCCAGTCTTTGTTTCAGGGCATCTCTAGTGGCATCTTTAGCTTCTTTGCTCCTTCGTATTTCGACCCTTTGTTGTTGGAATACGTTGAATGTATCCAACTTGTATGAAATGTCATCCAACTGGTCGCTGTATATTCCCCTACGCGAGCCAGAACTCCCTGCTGAAGGCGACGTCGTTTGTTTTTGAGCACGCCTTCTTGAGGCATTTCTTCCATGCTCAGGCCGGTTTGAGCTTGGCGGATCATCCAAAAGGTCCTCAAAGTTTTGATCTCGTGCATCAGATTGGGCTTGGTACGAGGCCCTTAACCTTTTGGAGGACGGTTAGTTTCGCTACCAATGGGGATAGTCGCCCACTTTGGATGGAATTTACAAATCTCCCAACAATGCATGAAACGGAAGTCGGTCCCCACATTTGATTTGAATGCCTTTACTGCATTTGCCAAAACGTCGGCTTCGGTTTCACCACTTTTAGGGTTTTGCTTTGCTTTATTTAAATAACCACTAAATTTTGTAAGTTGGGAGCTTATCTCGCTCCACTTTGAGCTATCGTTTTCACGATAAGTCTCCCTACCCATTTCTTCATGGAATAGTCTACTAACTGATTCCCACAGGGCGGTTCGATGTTGCGAATTTCCTATTTTAATAAAAAAATATTAATATAGTACAAAGTTATATAAAAAATAACCATTCCATTAATTTAAACAAAGGTTAAGAATACCTAAAGTTGAATGTTGAGATTGTTCACACCAAGCCCTCGCCAATGCAAGTTCTTCAGCGTAGCCCCATTTTTGTTGTTTTCGTTTGGCGGTTTCAACTACTTTATCCTCCTCGGTTTTTTTCTTATGACTTCTTTTTTTGATGGGTTTCGATGCGGAAGGACCCTCTTTGGGTGGTTGAGTTTCGGGAACGGATTCGTTTTGTGAAAGGTCGATGGAGGTTGGTGAAAGGTCGACGGGCGATTGTGAAAACGGGGTAGGTATTGAATCTTCGGTGTGTGGGAAGTTAGTATATAAACGATTCCCAATATACGATGCATAACCCGCTATGTCGGGCATAGGAGAGTGTATGAAAAACGGACGAGCTATTGGACGAGTGGGTGGTGGGCTAGGATTATTTTCTTGGAATCCATACGGGTTGCTCGGGTCAAAAGGACGGTTGTAAGGATACATTTTTTCGTTTTGTAGTAGGAGAATTGAAGATATAGAAGATATGGTTGAATGTGGTAAAAAATGGAAGTAAAATGTGATTTTTATAGTGAAAAAATGGAAGAATTTTTTTTTTTTAAATATAGCCGTTGGCCAACGGCTAGCCCAACGGATATTTTCTTTTGCCCATTCACAAACCGTCATGTCACCTTGGTCCCCCGCCCCACGCCCGGCTTGAAACCCAAGCCCCAAGGGGCCACGCCCCAACCCAAGCCCACCCGGGGTGATGCCTTGGGTGTTTTCCCCCAACCCACGCTCCAACCCAAGCTCCATACCCCATGGCCTTAGAGTCTCTGATTCTTATGTAATTGCTAGCTGAGTCTCACCATCATATTTAATTGTATCCACTTGCGTCCCTGGCTCAAAATCCGTCAACCCACCGTTAATAAAGAATGGTAATTTCATCGTTTTACGTTGATTGTTGGGGGTATTCTAATCTTTGCACTAAAATCCTGATATCCACTCTTCCATCTCTATTCGCATCACAAACCCTAAGCAACTCCTTTGCATACTTAAAATTCGACGGAATCTGCAACACAGATAATCCTACCTTGATCTTATTTGAATCCAAATAACATGTGTTCGATGTTTCATAAAAGCTAAACAAACTCCAAATTCTCAAATCTTGCTCCTCCTTCGTCTCTCCTAATGCCACTAACACGTGGTCCATTGCCTCCCGCTTTATTCACCGGAATAATATTTTTAAATCCAGAGGTATTTTGGACATTTTCCATAAATTCTAACGCTTGGTTGATGGACGTTTGAGCTAGGGACGCAGTTGGATGCAAAATGTAATGGTGAGGAAGTCAACGAGCAGTTTTTAAGAATTAGGGACTCGATTTTAGCCCAAACCACATGTACTCAAATCGCAGATTACTCAAATAGTTTTACATGTAACTTTGAGGGATTCACTAGCGTTACATGACGAGAATTCAGTCGGTATCGATTCATTTCGTTACGGTACCGACATTCGCTATAGCGGCCGAAAGAGAAAACCAAAAAATAAGGTCGTGATATGCCCAAAAGGATAAGAACACGTGTTTTACAGCAATCGAAAACATAAAAGCAAATACCGGTATCAAGTTTGATAATTTCAATATTGGTACCAATGTTGTCCGGTGGGAATCAATTCGGTTCGTCACGGTACCGGTACAATACCGGCACTCGTATAACTTGCGATACCAAAAAAAATACTTTATTTTGAATACAAATTTATATCTGATGTCGAGGAAAAAAAATTAAACACAACTGCGTATTTAGTTTTCTTAAACTTAACAAACGCAAGTTATTAAAGAATAACTAAATGGGTTAAAGGCATATATAGAGAATACACTTACCGTTTCTGATAATTCCAAAATATGTCGGAATCCATTCTGTTCGTGCACATTACCAACACCCGTATAATTGTACAACTTATGATACCTAAATATACTTTATTTTGAATAGAACATTATACCAGAATGTTGAGGAAAAATATTAAACACATCTACGTATTCAACTTTTTAAAAAAGTTTAAGAATGCAAGTTATTGAAAAAAACAAGCTAAATAAAAATTAAATGGGTTAAAACTAATTACATTTTACCCGTTCAATTTTAAATAAACTCTTACACAAATAAAGATAAAAATAAACATGTTGTAACGATATATTCGGAATTTTATATAGCATTATGTTTATTAAACTAATGAAAAAAAAAGGTAAACGACGTCAGTTTATATAAAAATAATGTGATGATGCTTTGATATCATGTACCTTTATGCTCCGATCACTTGTACATTACTCTTCATAACTGGGTTTTAAATTAACCTTATATCGGAACGTAAATAAAAATATACACGTCGTAACAACATACTTGAACTTTATATGTTTATAATTACTCTAGTCACCTAACCAACTTAGTTTTAAAAAACAACCATGTGTTTTTTAAGTCCGGCCCATATAGTATACTACTATACTAGTCCTACCCTTGTCACTTTAAGTTTCACTTTTCTTTAGTTTTAAGGTTGGCAGCGAGTCGAGCATCTAAGCGTCGTCGATTACCAAGTAGGTGATGGGCCAACGATCAAAGAGACGAATATTAAATCCTCCAGGCAAATGGCGTGTAGCCTCTGGTTCTCTAACCTGTAACTTTAGAGATATGCTGGCTAGAGGGTATGAGATGGAGCCCCTAAGGGCTCCATTGCGCCACCTCATCGCCACGTTTACGCTATGTAGACATGGGGCTCCGTTGCATCTTCTCAATAACACTCATGCAATGGAATAAAGCTCCCTTATTTAAAAAATAAAAATAAATAAAAGCAAAAAACCGTAATGGTCAAGCATATGGGGCCCACCACCTTGTCTATGTTGTTTCTCGTTACTGTGTTGACAAGTGATCAATGGCGCCCCCTCAATGACGCCTAGGCAATGGGGTGAGGGGGCAGTTATTGACTGAGGTTGAGGGGGGGCTACCCCATACCCACTTACTAAAATTTCTTGCATATAAAAAGAAAGTAATTTAACAAAAGTGTTATGCGTCCCGTATAGAACCAATAAGTTGTAACATACCCACGCCGTTTAAGTTTCTTATTCTCAAGTACGTTTGTAACATTAACATATAATATAATGCGGAATTTCTCCTAAATTCCTATCTATATACGTTATTGTTGATTAAGTTTCTTTTCCTTTAGTTGTTGGTAATGTTGCTCTTTTGTCGAGTCTGAATGAGTAGCTTCATATGAATTTGAATACATGTAACTTTTTTGTTTGGAAATTCAAGCTCGAGTCGAATTTTAGCTTGTTTAAGCTCGTCAACTCAAATAAACAAGATTGAACCGAACTTTAACTCTTTAAGCTCTTCAGAGAAACAAGCAAATTACGAGAGCCGATCTTGATCCTTAAGGTTGTCTTACGATCCGAGCAAGCTGTTATTATGTTTATTTAAAAAAAAAAATACATATTATTATAGTTATTTAAACAAACACACATCTTTTACATATAAAAGCATCCAGCAAACACAACACATACACATGATCAGGAAACACAACATGCACTCACTGAAAGTCAATTATTTAGTGTCACCTCTCGTGGTATTTGACTTTGACTTTCATACATTATCATTCTAGAGATGCTTTGTCTCTATATCTTTGGTGAGCCTTTTATAAAAGTCCAGGAGTGCGTCTGGATCAGGAACATCAGGGCTTAACTTTTCATACTCAAATGTCCATGTGACCACGTGATTTGGACCCTTCGTATCTACATGACAATACATATAAATGTTCTTATATAGTTTGAGAAAATCGCCTTCAACTACCTGATAGGTGGTTAACTTTTTCTCGTCGTCAATGGCAAGGATTCGAGTCTTTGCAACACAGTCTTTTCCTTCTGCAAAACACCATACAACCAACCAATAATGTTATTTGGTTTAATGACCGGTCCAGTTATCAAAACATCGCGTACGGTTTAAAATTCTAAATTATCCATGTGTATTTTAGTAGATAAATATAGTTAAACTAATGCATGTGTGTATGTGATTTACCATACAAATAGTTCCAGTGGAGTACACAGCCCACGGTTCCGATTTCACCCTCATGGAGTTGGCAGTTTTGAACTAAAGTCGGGCTCAAGTTAGGAATGTGGTGCGGGTTTGCCTTCCATAACTTGTGAAAAACGTCGCCCTTCGGCTTGATCTCAATCTGAGCTACTCTTTTACCACTCAATGCCATCTTTTCCTTCAACTCGATTGGCAAAGGATGAGAATTATTTGGTGTATATATGGATCATCATTTATAGGCGCCAAGCCCTTCCCAACAAAAATAAATATTTATTTATAAATGACCAATTCATACGTTACCCAAGAGTGTCATCATATTTAAGTAGGGTTTTAAACGAACTAAACGTTCATCAAACAATTCGTGACCCATTTGGCGGAAAGTCTGTTTATGTTTGTTCGTTTAGTTAATGAACGAACACGAACAAGATATTCCGTTCAGTTAACTAAATGAACGAACACAAACAAAAGTCTCGTTCGTTTGACTGCGTTCGTGAACGTTCGGTAATATGTTCGTTGACATTCATTCCCCCTTCATTCGTTTACGTTCATTTATGTTCATCTATTTATGTTAATTTGTTAAAAGTTTTTAATGTTTTTTAGTGTTTCACTTTTCCTCTTAAGTTTTAATTTCCCCCTAAACATTAGTTAAAAAAAATTATATTAAGAAATTGTAAAATGCAAACTTTTATCTAAACATACGAAGAATTTGAACGCTAAAGACATTTTTTTTGGATATTTCTAAGTAACTTTAAATAATTACGGTAAAAGTTAGCTAAACTTGATTTATCGTATGGTGGTTGTAGTAAACTTCTTATGTCTTATATTCTTGATTTATCATTTAATGGTTGTATTTGACTACTTGTGTCAGATGTTTAAGGTTAGTGGTGTTTTTCTTCTTTTAGTTTCAAGTTTAATATTCGTTTGTGTTCATTTATGTTCGTTTGCATTTGTTTGTGTTCATTTGTTTTCGTGACCAATGTTCACGAACTGTTCGCGAACAACTAAAATTCCTTAACAAACAAATACGAACATTAAATTTTGTTCGAAATGTGTTCGCGAACAGTTCACGAACATCTGCATTTCCTTAACGAACAAACACGAACATAGCCTCGTTCGTGTTCATTCAGTTCAGGATGTGTCTGTACATACACACACCGCATTTTAAAGGTATACAAAATCGTTTTTAACTAGCATCTATTACCAAAAGGTATGTGGTCTAATGGTATTAAAGTGTGTAATCTCTTCTCATTTGGTTAACCGTTCAAATCTTATGTTAAATCAAAGCGTGGACTTAGACCATATGTAATAGTTCAAGCCCCTGAGAGACATTTTCATTTTTCAGTCATATGGATGCCACGTTAGCAGAGGTATTTTGAAGCAAAAATGGGTGTAAATTGTACTGGTTCAACCCCCTTTCATGCCCCTCCGATGATTACCTTATTATTATTTTTAAAATGAAATCAGCCGATAGTGGACGTGAATGGTGTAAGAGTGTGTCCGCAAGAAGGTGTGATTGAAAACAGTGGCGGAGGTTACTTTTGGCCCGACGGTGCTCCAGCCCCCATTGATTTTTTGCTCGTATTGTTAATTTTACCAAAAATTCTTGATTTTTTTTGTAGTGTATAATATTGAATACGTCTGGTCCCTACTAACTTTTCGTTCAAGCTCCACCACTAATTGAGAAAACACCTAGAACATCATTTCAGGAATTTTGAAATAGAGGGTGTTAACTAGCTGTGTTATAAGAATGGTGTTAATATTCGCACACCACTCTCCTCTATCTCTCTATATATACATAAATATAAATAGAGAGTGAGTGAGAGTGATAGAGTGAATAAAGGGTGTAAGAATAAGATATAGGAGTCTATGAATAAGATGACTATAAGAAAGCGATATTTATTTGAAATATTAAAATATGAACGAAATCTATTTCTCATCTCAAAAAACCAATCACATTATTGGTTATTCCTGTACTTAAATATATATATGATATATGACATTATTTTACCTAAATCTAAAATCAATCACATTATTGATTATTCATGTACATGAGCATAGATGATATATGACATCATTTCCTCCCAAATCTAGACAAATCACTCAATATATATGATCGGGTCAATACGGGTACGTAACCTATAAAATTTGAAATAGATGCTATTACTTAACTATTTAATTTTTAAATTTTTTATTAGAATAATAATGTCAATACGTCATTTAAGTTAGGTATCAAGTCATGAGCCTTCTCGTTAAATGGCATAGGGTGAGGGTTAAGATTTGGTATCTTTAGGGAATTCAAGTTTAAAACCTGACTCAAGAGGTTTTTTCACAGTTATGGGGATTCTTCCTTGTTGGTGTTCCTTGATGAGTCAGGCTAGGAGTGTCAAAACCAGTATGAACGGTTGACATCCCGTCTTAGAAAGGCTCACTCGAGTATTGAGATTAGTTACAAACGTTGTTCAAAAAAAGTTAGGTATCAAGGAGTTTCTCATGTTCAGTGCAACCGGAACTTGTATAATACAAAAAAAAAATTATTTACAAGACAATTATTTTAATTACACAAGATGTGCCTTCAATGTAAGAAAAAAAAAGTCATAAAATGCTCAAAATGTATCATAACATGTCTAAAAATATCACCAAGTGTTTTATATTGACAGTAAGTGTATAAATCTATTATCTATTATATATAGCCTATATATATAATAAACAAGAAGATTTGGGCTGATGTGGCATTAGATTAGAGCCTCTAGGAATGGGTTTTGGCGGGAAAACGAAAATGCAGTCCAAATGTTTCACGAGGATCCCGTTTTGAGTAACCCGAACCCATGTATTCGGACACTATATAATTATCTATTGTCACAAGAAACCCTAACAGCCACATATTTCCAATCCATCCCTCTTTCAATCCCCATTATCAATTGCAAAAATTCTTCTTTGAATCCTCATCAGTAATACGAATTCGGTCCTCATCTCAATGCGATTCTTCATCTTTCCTACATCCATTCATCGTTGTCTTCTACCACATATCGGTCATATCAATTGGATCCTATATATCCATTAACGCTTCGTTCTTTCTCACAATTCCATTTTCTCACAAACCCTAAATCCAAACCTCTTCATCTACATATATCTTCTTAACGCACCAAACGGTCACTAGTGTCAGGTTCCGGGGGCAACGATGGTGATTCAGTTCGTTGATTGTTGTGTAGGTATGTTTCTGTTCGTTGATCGAATCAATTGATTCAATTCGCTGATTGTTGTTTGGTAATCTGTTTGTTTCGTTTGAGATGTTGTTTGGCGTTTAGGGTTCTTAATTATGAGTTTCTTAATGTGTAAAAGAATTTAAGATATAATACTTTTCTAAGCCTTTGCTTCTTGATATCAATCACCCTTTGAATTTGGGAATAAAGAATGCATATGTACTTAAAATACGTTGAGTGTATATAGTGTGTTTGTCAAACTTGATTTCTAAAACCAGTTTATGGAAATCCTATATTTTTGAGGCATTATTCAGATTTTCTTAATAGTGAATATGAATTTTTGTTGCTCTATAGATTTCAGTACCAAAAAACTTTAACATTTTATGAGAAAAAGTATAAACTTTTAAGGCCTAGGTGCTTTAAACCTTGAAACCTCAATTTTTTTTTATAACCGGAGGTTATTGATTACTGTTATTACATTTTTTTCTGTGGGCATGCAGTGGGTCAGGTGGAGGCGAGGACGACAATGGATGACGGCGAAGAGATAGGCTGCGATTGGTGAGGTTGTGGTATGGTATCTGTAGGTCCCCTTGAGTCTTATGGATCTTTCACAGAATTGTCAATCCGATCAAGAGTGCGGAATCCTCTTGATCAGAATAAGCAGAAAACGTGTAGGAACAGAAACAACAAATCACTTTCAAACCGGATCTTTATTGATTATCTATCAACAAGAATTACAATCAATCAAGATCCCTAACCCTAATTTCGTCCAAGCTAGTAATGCTCTCACGAAATTCTCACAAACTCTGTTTTGGCTGATTAACCTAAACCCTAAAGCCTAACCTTGTTTATATAACACAAGGTTTACAAGTTGGACTAGGGTTTCCTACATGGACAAGCCCAATTCGTCCCCCTAGACCCAATGTGGGTTTAGTTTAGCCCAAACTCAATTATCTCACTAATACAAAGCTAAACCCGCTAACTGTTTATCGTTTAACTAATTACAAGATATCCAAAGACCAAATCTAAGCTGTTGTCACAAATATGCACCAACAAACTCCCCCTTGACAATAGCTTCATAAAAACTTTGTCTTCAGTCTTCTTGCAATCTTCATGTCATCTTGCACTGTCTTTGGTCTTTGGATAGCTTTAGATTCAATGTCAGCAACAGACTCCCCCTAAGCTGATGCATCCAATCACCAAATCTTCAAAACGTTAGCACTTGAGTAAACTCCAGTTTAGCATTTGCAAAGCAATCTCCAAACTCTTCAATCTTGTCTGCAATGTAGAAAGGAGATTCTACCATGCATCCAATCAAACTCTCATCTTCACACTTCACAGCAACAAACTGCTTCAATCTGTATACTATAAAACAAACATCTCGAGAAACCATAAGAATTTTTTTCAACAAAGTTAAATAAATTATTATTTTTCAAGAGATAGTTAAACTGTATTACAGATTAAGCATTTTCAATTTATCACCAACACGCAAAACTTTTTGTTCAACACACAAGAACCTGCATGATTTAAAATTTTGAACTCACTTTCTAACACCGTCTCCCCCTATCAGTAACAATTCCTCCAAGAATAACAGTTTTCCGTACGTTAAGAATTTTAAACAGAAAAAGACACTGTTTTTGGATTTTTATATTTTTCTGAAAGCAAGTAAATACAAAAGCAATAAACACTCTATTTTTGTGAGAATCACTGGTAAGAAGATCATATCAGCACAATCAAACTATTTCACACTATTAGATAATTCTTTATTTAATTTTTAGTGAAAAGCAGTTCAAGACGATTACCAGTATGTTTGTCCACTTAAACAAAATGCATGTTTGTCCACTTAAACAAAATGCATGAACATTTCAAGTACCATTACCGTATGATACGTTAAGGTAATTTTAATTACTGATATACTAGCGTGTCCCACTTCAGGATATACCCCCGCGATCAAGGTATGCACAAAGATTCATCGTAGTAGGTGAGTATACTGAATTCATCCGTTTTATTTTTCAACAATAGATAATTGGTGAACAGGTCAGTACTTCCGTACAGCAGAGAGACCAAAATATCTTATCGAGGGCTAAGACAAATACCATTTTTGGTACGAATTATGCATTTTGCATTTTTTGAATGACTCTCTATGAGAGCTTCTTCATTTTCAAGGTTTTGGCATTTTTAGCTCTTTTAAGATATCCTGGGTGTGTCTAGGTCAGCATGTATCTGGATGCAGCAGAAGGACACCCCTGATATCCCCAGATGAAATAACAGTATAAAGACCCAAAACCTCAGATTTTGGCAATCTATCAACGCAAGATTTAAGGTCATTAAACCATACACCACTGATGTGTTCCCCGCTCATATTCAGTTTATTTAGGTTTATATCACATTGGTAAGTTGATTATTTCATGCTTTTTGCCTACTGGTACATCATATGATGAAGCTGCTATCACACTTAAGCATTTTAATTCAGTTTGAGTGTGACAGTCTAACTTGCTGATGTACTATCATTTCTTCTTTTTCACATAGTGATAACTCATTTTTGATTTTCTATTTTTTTTATGTTTTTGATTTTTTAATGTTTTTATATTTTTTGATTTGTAATTTATAACTTACTCCCCCTAAACTCACGCACTAACTAAACTCTTTTTGACTTAGGTAAATTTCTCCCCCTAAATTTTTGTTTTTATGGAGCAAGTTTTAAAAACACAAATTTAAAACACAAACAAACTCCTACTTCAATCTGACAATAAGTTTTTCACCAAAACAATCATCAATCAATCACTAAAGTAAATAGTTAGTTACCAATTTTAACTTACTATTCACCTCAGACGCTTTACAGGAATAACCACTGTCGAACACATCAACAGTCCTTCTTGGTCATCCTGCACACACTCAACAACTTAGTTAGACTTAACAACCCAAACCTGACCGGCTTTGGGTTGACCATGTAAATCCGTATAAGATGCCTTTAACCAATATCCATCACACCTTACTGGTGTCTTGGATGTATTACCCGTTGTTGAACAAGATTTATAATTTTCACTAGGTCTTTGATCACGAGAGTTCCAATAAAATCTCGGATTTTCTGACCTTTGAAAATTATTTTCTTGATACCTTCTTCGCCCATTATTAAACCATGAATTTTGAAAAAATTTTGGATGTTGTCGAACATTTGAGTTACTAAAACCCCTATGTTCGTTTCTTCTTTTAAAATTTCGATTACCAAAAGTATGGTATCGATTTTGATATCCAAAATTTCTATTTTGACTTTGAAACCGATTTGATTTACCATTAAAATAGCTAAATTGTGTAGAATTGCTTCTTGGCCTATCAAATCTTCTTGTTGTTGAAGTCTTAAATTGAAATCTTGGTTGATTATATTGACAATGTGGTTGCACATTATTATTTAAATCAACCATGTTCCCATCCTTAACCTCATCAACTTTTTCTTTATTTTTCTTCAAAGGACAACAACTCACCACGTGCCCTTTGTTGTGACATCTGAAACAAGATTTTGTCTTGTAATTTCTCTGTTTGTTAAATCTCTTTTTAAATGTTTTCTTATTTTCCTCTTCAGTATTCTCATCCGATTTATGAGGTGTACTGTTAGACTCAACAACTTTTTTCAAAGTTTCTGGACTTTTTGGCAAGTCCACAGCTATCGGATCCACTACAGCTGGTGTAGTAGGCACAAAATCAATTAACTCATTCTCATCAGGTAAAAAAGATTAGTCTTGATTTTTAGAAGATAAGGCATTACTAAACCCCAAACCCTTTTTATCATTACTCTTTTCAAACTTTTTTGAATGTGAGTCCTAACTAATGAAGAGTTTCCAAATTTGTCTAACTTTCCTTTAAGTTCGACAATTTGGTCTTGTGCAATGGCCAATTCCCTGCACTTTTCAGAAAATTCATTAGTTTTATCCTTTACAGTTTCACGAGCCAAATCAATGATCTGTATCAGTTCATTGACTTTGCTTGTTAAACTGCTGATTTCTTGTTCATTTGATTTGAGTTCATTTAAGCAATTTGACTCTCTTTTAATCAAAAGAACATTTGACTCTTTTTGTTTTTCCAATTCAGCAAACAGAATTTTGTTCTGCTCCGATAGTCTGTTAACTTTACCTTGTAGTTCAATGCAATTATGACACGTATGACTTACAGGTTCTGATGTTACCTTCACCTCTGTTGTAAGTTCATTCACATCATTCATGCACTTTGAAACTTCTGCAGCCTTCTTTTCAACATTCTCCTTCTTCTCTTCTTTCACAGCATCTGCTTCTTTATCTAAAGCACGACCTCCTACACTCTGTCTTGATGAACTCTAATAACGTTTTTCTAAAGTTCCCACAGCTCATAAGAAGTCCCATAGTGCTTGATAGTATGTTTAATTCCCTCAGGCAAGGACATCTTGATCACTGCTAAAGCTTTCTTCTCAACATTTACCATTAGTTTCTCAGATTCATCCATCATCTCATGAGAAATCACCTTAACCCTTCCTTCAATACGACGTGTAGGAGCAATGTATCCATCAATCATACAACACCACATTCTGAAATCCTCACTTTTCACAACCGATTCAAACTCCTCCTTCCAAACAGCATATTCTTTGACGTTTCTCAGCTTTGGCCAATTCTTAACTTTCTCACCAACATTGTCCACTTTAACCATCTTTAAACACGTTTACAGTAACCAGACTGATAAAACCGTACAAAATTTTTCCGAAAACAGTTTTTACCAAATTATACCGTTAGAATCGTCTCGAAAAAACGAATCCAATGATATATAATGTCGAAAACCCAATTCAGAATTTTCCAGAGTTTTTTTCTTTTTTGTCCTAAAAATCCAACGAACCCACCCATGCAAACAGTTTAGTCAAATGAGCTACGGATCACTTTCTATTCACAAAAACGTTAATTCCTCTATACGTATCTAGTTCCTCCACTCCACCTTTTAATTTTGCTGGCAAACCAAGTTAATTTCTCCGTGTCACACTAATTATGCTGGCAAACCAACTTAAATATGCTGATAGAGCAGTTATAATTATGCTGGTAGAGGAATTATAATAATGCTGGTTTTTTAAATTCGCTGGAATAAATATGCTAGCTAATCAAATTCGCTAGTTAATTATGCTAGCTGATCAAATTAATTTTGCTGGTTAATTTCTCTAGATAACTTCGCTGGCAAGTCAATTTCGCTGGCACGACGGTTAATTTCGCCGATCACCGTAATAATTTCGCTCAGGACAATTGTACGGTTACCAAAGTCGCCTTTGGATTTAATTTCGCCGGTCACCAAAGTTAAATTCGCTGGATCAGATAATTGGGAAATTTACTTTCACCGGTCACCGAGGTTAAATTTGCTGGATCAGAAAATTCCTCTGATTTGTAAGCGGAATTGTTAAATTTGCTAGAAAATTTTGGAAACTCAATATGTTTGAAATTTCTGAAGATTTTCCAGATTCTTTTAACAGTTTCCTGCAAAATCAAAACACCAAAATCAGCAAAAATTTTTGAAATTTATGATGAACACGAAGAACAATCTTCGAATCTTCAAGCCTTTCCAGCCAAAATCTTTCAAACAATCAACCAAACCTGTAACCAGAAACACTTAAACAGCAAAATTAAATACGCAAATAGATCAAACAGACCAAAACTTTTCGAAAATCCCAAGAACACAACAAAAATTTCGAATTTTTTTTTCAAAAACCCTAGTTTTCTGTAGCAGCAATTCTGAACCGAGCTTCTTCAAGAGCCTAATGCTCTGATACCAATTGTAGGTCCCCTTGAGTCTTATGGATCTTTCACAGAATTGTCAATCCGATCAAGAGTGCGAAATCCTCTTGATCAGAATAAGCAGAAAACGTGTAAGAACAGAAACAGCAAATCATTTTCAAATCGGATCTTTATTGATTATCTATCAACAAGAATTACAATCAATCAAGATCCCTAACCCTAATTTCGTCCAAGCTAGTAATGCTCTCATGAAATTCTCACAAACTCTGTTTTGGCTGATTAACCTAAACCCTAAAGCCTAACCTTGTTTATATAACACAAGGTTTACAAGTTGGACTAGGGTTTCCTACATGGACAAGCCTAGACCCAATGTGGGTTTAGTTTAGCCCAAACTCAATTATCTCACTAATACAAAACTAAACCCGCTAACTGTTTATCGTTTAACTAATTACAAGATATCCAAAGACCAAATCTAAGCTATTGTCACAAATATGCACCAATAGTATCTTCTACATTAGATCAAGTGTGTTTTTATCTCACTAGGAACAATTAGTTTTTAGTTTCGTGATTGCATTTAGACCCGTGATTGAATTTAAATTTCATAGGAAATACCATTTTCATGTAATGAACTTTAACTCCTCATTTTTTTCTAGCATCAACTTTAAAAACCAAGAGCAACGGAGAACTAAAACTTCAAAGCTTTTAGAATTGTCAAATTATGATTCTCACATGCAGTGGCGGACCCTGAAATTTTTTTCATGGGTGCGGATTTTTTGTAAGGTTCATTTGTTTATTGCTATACAATAATTTTTTCCGGTCCGACTCGGGTCGGGTCGGAGGCAAAAATTCTTACCTATAAGTTAATTTTCTTCAAAAACTCATATTTTTATTTTTATTTTTGCTTGCTTGAGTATCAAAATTCTTAGATTTCAAAAAATATGGTGAAAACTCAACTAAAATATGGTGAAAACTCAACTACTGTTTTATGTTTTGTTTGCCGAATATCTTTTTAGAGAATCATTTCAAAAAATCTATATACTATATATAAGCATTTCCCATGTCTAAAATAGTAATTTAACATCAATTTTTTAAGATGGCAGATTAAAAGTCTCAAACAAAACCCTATATTTTTTTTCATTTTTCCCCATTCTACCCCTGCTCTCCCTACGTCCCCCGTTATATGAAACCCTAATCATTGAAATTGAATATTATCATTAACACAGTCGTTCCCTTTACCCTCCCCAGAGCAGGCTATCACCCTTAAACGGCCGGAGAAATGAAGGGTCCTATATTAAACCTGTTTTCCATTATAGATAGATTTGCGCCTATATATGAGGGGGAGAGAGACGCTCAGAAGCCAGACAAAACACCGGCCGTTGCACGCCTGCACCCATGTTCCAGTTGTAAATCGGAACATAGTGAGTGTAGGGGAGAATTCCATCGGTCACCACCGTTGATTGAATATATCTCGGCTCTTGTTCTACTTTTTCACATCTTTCGATTTGTGTTTTTAACCCTAAAGAATAAAGAAACCAGGGGTCACATGTATCATATGAGTCAAGAACTGCAATGGGTATGTTGTTTTCTGTTTCATAATTCTCTTCTTGTTGATTAATTTGTGGTTTTTTGACGATTTGATTCATATTTTCTTATAAACCACCTGTAGGAGTTACTCTCGAAACATGGAAGATGAATATTAAATGTTTATCCGTCACATGAACCCGCCACGAGGGCAACGAATCATGTAAAAACACTACAATCATCTAGGTACACATACCTTTCAATTTGACAATTTCATCATGTTTTAGGGCATAGAAGAGCCTGATCAATAGCATGCCCACAAGGTGTTTGTGTTATTGCCTGAAAGAAACTGATTGTTTGATTTAGTGTTTTATTGAAACAAGTGGACCGTGCTAACAAGCATGGCATTCTTTTGGAAGTTGTGAAAGTGCTCACTGGTCTAAGCTTCATTGTTATAAAACGCACATTATTGTTAAGGAATTGTTTTATTTTGATGATTATGAATTTATTTATATTTCACCGAATAGCAGAGATGTTTTACAACACCGGTCACCATCACGACTCTTCCTCTTCCAATTCATCCTCTCATAACGTCGACTCTTAGGTATCTCTTTTCTACATCACCATTTTGTTCGATTTTATCAATTAGTTGTATATGTTTTGGATTTTAAACCTGACTGAGCCTCTATTTAAGGTTTTGGTTAATCATTATACTATTTGAAGTTTTAATTTGGCGGTGATGCTTGTTTTGGTTATTTTCTTATTTCATTCTCTCTTTGTTGGTTCATTGTTTTTTTTTCAACTACAAGATTGGTTAAGATTGGCTGATTGGGTTTTACTTAGGGTTCTAGATCAGGAGTGAATTATTGCTTGTTAGTTATCATTGATAGAATGCATTAGAGTGTTTTGATTTTATACACAAATTGGTACATCTATCGAAGGTTGAATAACTGAATGCATTTACAACCTTCAGAAAATGTGATTGTCTAACTCGTGCTTCTCATTTTCAGTCACTAATTCATAACCCTGGGGGTGTTCCCTACCTATGGAGTCATTAATAGATTGATAAGCTAGCTGTGTTGTTACATGATGCCTAGAAAATCTTCATATAGCCAACCATTTAGGTTGCACTTGAGGTTGATGATGTTCAAATATGATCCTGCAGGTTATGTTTTTGTAAGAAATTATTGGAGTCACAAGGCACAAAGTGCTTGTTTATTTTTTTTTTAAGTGAGAAACGCACCGTGGTGACAAGGTCTAAAACCGATATGCAAAGCCTGTCGTACAATACCCTGCTGCGCATAAGTCGGCATGTACATGAGGCACGTACCTCACTTGTGCCAAAAAGACATTTTTGGTGCGCCTCAACTGCATCAAGAAGACATTTTTTTGGTGTGCCTTAACTGTGTTTTTGTACAGACGTAGCATTAGCTACACAAAAGCAATGGACCTGTCGCCTTGCACCTAAGTCCACCTTAGGCATGCCTTTTATATATCAAGCTTAAAATGACTTGAAACCAGTCTAAACCAGCCTGAAACAAGTCTAAAATAAATAAAAATGTCCTGAAATACGCGTGCGCTTTGTGCCTAGATGACAGACTCACCCTTTGTGCCTTGAGCATTGAATATTTTCTATGTTTAATTTTTTTAATCGATATCAAAATAAGCAAAAAGATCTTACTATGCATGGGATATGGTATAGTGTGCTCAAGAAACAACACAGAATCACTCAATCTCTTATAGCATCATGAAAAACAATGTGTGTGTGGTCTCTAGGTCATCAAAGAAGTTGGTTGACAAACTCTTTGTAAGCAATGCCATCTGTCTACGACAGCTCCATATGACATTAATTAACGTTTCAATCACTCAATTGAATATAAGCATGTTGGTAATGATACATAGTTAAGACAACCTTTGTAGTTCTACATATCATATCAATACTGCTTTCTGTAAAAAGTTGTTCAACTTGATATGTCCTGATACATAGAAAATAATTTGAAAGTACATGCTTGCAATGCTAATAGTGCAAGACAAAAGGCTTTAAATAGCATGATTTAGCAGCAATCATGTCGGGCTGAATTGATGAACCTGAACACAACACATATATTTAATCTTTCTTTTTTTTAATATAATTTTTGTATTTCAGGACACAATGCAAGCAATTTAAAATAAGGGCTGTTAAGGTGAAGGATGATTTAGAGAGTGTTGTATCTGGCATTAATGTGCTTGTCAACCCAGAAAAGGTATATATTTAAATGTTTTAATTAAATCGATATATGTATTCTTTTTTATTTTACAACTTTTTTTTAGATCTAATTTCTTTTTCTACTGATGATGACTAATAGACTAAATTAATTTCATTGTAACCAAGAAGAGGATGCTTTGAAGTGCGTGAAGAAGGCGGGAAGAAGTTTGTTAGTCTTCTGGTAATCTCATCACCGTATTTAACCTTTTGCTTTTTTAAAATTTAAAATTAGACTAAGTCGTACAAGTGTACAAATATTATTTCCATCATCAATAGAAAAAAGTCACATTTTCAGTATCACACATAATTGTCAATACATGTGGTAGTTTTGGTCGTTTACTTAAGGAGTTGATTTGGGCGGTATTTTATCTCGAACGAGTCAATACATGTGGTAGTTTTGGCCCGTTTACTTTAGAGGAATTGGTCAAACGTGTTGAGAGTTGTCTCACACACAATGTGCTTAACAAGCTTTACATAATGATTCAGCTTAATAACGAATGTGTTAATTTGGGCTGCGTTGTTATCTCAAATGGGTTAAATCAAAATATTTAGCTGAAAGAGAATTGGTCAAACGAGTTGAGAGTTGTCTCACACACAATCTCTTAAGTAGCTTTATAATGATCAAGATTAATAATATTGTTTTTGTGTTTATAGTTATAACACGTATTAATCTATTGAATTGTTTTTAAATCGGACAAAAGGGATTTAATATGCCCTATTTGTTCATTACACAGTCATTTGCATTTCAAAATGTTGATTATAACCCTGTTATATATTAAACTTGTGAACTTATAGTAGACAGTTGTTGCAACATGGAAAAGTAAAGTTACCTTGTTTGTTATGTATAGGATATGAAACGACCATTTGGACCGATGAAGGCCTTGTGTAATTACAAGAAGCGCCAAAAAGGCGATGATTCCGAGGCTGTCTCTAGAAATGGTACCCAAGTTTTAAGAAAGGATGGGAGAAATAAAAACATCCGCGGAAACTATCCTCTTTGGTTTGGTGAGAAAGGTGGGGGATATAAAAGAATAGTCGTTTCCTGGTCTAATCAAGTCCAAACCAACTCAAGTGGTGCAATTCTAATTTGGAAGTGGTAGTTGAGTTTTTTCTCAAAAAGACCATTTTGGTTATGTTGTTATTATGGTGATTGCTATAGTTTCAGTTTTTTACACTTACTCTAGGAGCTTGCTAAATCCTTAGGTGTAAACTAATGTAATGGTGATTTTGAATAAAACTTTGAAGTTTATAGTAACTTTTTTCATGTATTTTGCGAGCTCTGTTATTTTTTTTTTCATTTTACATATTATGTTTGCTCAAATGTAGGGAAAGCTTACAACCCAATCATAATGCCTATGTTTCCACCACGTGTTTTCGACTCCGCCGCAACGCGCGGGTTTCCCACTAGTAATTGATATACCTTAATTAGAAAATTAGAACAAATCAACTATATATTACCATATAACACATAAATATATTAATACTTTGATTTATATTAATAAGTCTAGGATGTAAATTAAATATATAAACTACATACCTAAATGGAAATACTAATAATCTATATATATTAATAAATGAGATGATGTGGGCTATGTGTCTTTGAATGGTGAAGCCATTTTGATGATGTGGCAACCATTGGTTTAGTGAACCTTGATTTTAGGAGGGAAATTGTCTAATTCTTAATACACAAACCACATTTGAGAATACACAAACCAAAAACTACATATCCACGCGGGATCCGATAGTATTTGGGTCGGATATATGGTCTTTCGAAATAACCCAAATACAATATGGATCCTATATAATCTTATTTCTCAATCATTGAACCCAAAATTTTCGTTCTACACTTTCTTTCTCTCGGTTCTCTCTCTTCTAAATTCCATCTCCGATCATCATCTTAGGTGTCGAATCTTTCAAAAATCATAGGTAAATTTACTTAGATCAAACTTAAATACTGTTTATTTATGTTATTAGATCTTATAGGAACTTTTTTTTGTTCAAAACCCATTCGGCAGATCTTAATCATTTTCGTTGTTATTTGTTTGTAGACATAATTTGCATGTATGTGATTTATATTAGATTGTTATTTATTGTAAATGTTTAATGTGAATTTTTGATGATTTTTTTTTTGTTGATCGAACCTGTTATATGTAAGTTTAATAAAAAATCTATAAAAAATTTGTTCTTGATCTCCTTCTCCGCAGATGCTTATTGTTTGATTTTTCGTTTTTTTTTTGTTTTCGTTGTTTGTTGATGATGATTTTGCATTATCCGATTCCAATCATATAAAATGATATTTTGTTGATGTTTTGATTTTGTTCTCATGTTACTCATATTTTTATTTACAGTCTTTTAGTTTGTTGTTGATGATGATATGTTTTGATTGTGTCTGATGTGTTTTGATTGTGTTGATGAAGATTTACAGTGGTCTGATAATTTTTCTCCAGTATAATGTTTTTGTCTTCGGAATATTGATTTTGTTTCTAAATAATAAATATTTTTTATTTTTTTAAACCATTTCTTTTTATTTTTGGATTTTGAAGTTTCTCCATTGACTAAATTATCTTTTAAAGCTTATTGATCGTTGATTTAGGAATATTGATTGTTTTTCTAAAAATACTTTACCGTTTTATTTTTTTAAAAACCTTCATACACATTTTTCAGATATGGATCCCTTGCACAACAGTCCTTCATTTTTAAAGCTTATTGATGAAGACGACCCGATATTTTTGGTATGTTTATGTGTATTCTAATTACTAATCATATTTTAAGTAAACTGGTATTTGTCTTTTTTTTATTTTATTTTATACTCATAGCAAATAAATGGTGATTTATATTTAGTATGATAATTTACGGCATTGGATGTTAGTGATATAATTTTTAGAATTTAAATTTCAAATTTTAAATTTTGAGCAATTTTAAATTTCGTTAGTGATTTATTTTTAGTATGATAATTTTTTGGAATTAAGGTTTCTATTTCTATAAATAAATGGTGTTACGTTTTTTGAAACCTCAAATTTAAAATTTTAAGGTTTCTATTTATATTTGCGGAATTTAAATTTTAAATTTAAAATTTTGAGCAATTTTAAATTTCGTTAGTGATTTATTTTTAGTATGATAATTTTCCGGAATTAAGGTTTCTATTTCTATTTCCGGAATTCAAATTTTAAATTTTGAACAATTTTAAATTTCGTTAATGATTTTATTTTAAACGTCAAATTTAAATTTTAGTGATTTATTTTTAGTATGATAATTTTCCAGAATTAAGGTTTCTATTTCTATAAATAAATGGTGATTTATTTTTAGTATGATAATTTTTATTTTGATAATTTACGGGATTGGATGTTAGTGATTTAATTTTCAGAATTCAAATTTTAAATTTTAAATTTTGACATTTCTATTTTAAATTTTAAATTTTAAATTTTGAGCAATTTTAAATTTCGTTAGTGATTTATTTTTAGTATGATAATTTTTCGGAATTAAGGTTTCTATTTCTATAAATAAATGGTGTTACGTTTTTTGAAACATCAAATTTAAAATTTTAAGGTTTCTATCTATATTTCCGAAATTTAAATTTTAAATTTAAAATTTTGAGCAATTTTAAATTTCGTTAGTGATTTATTTTTAGTATGATAATTTTCCGGAATTAAGGTTTCTATTTCTATTTCCGGAATTCAAATTTTAAATTTTGAATTTTGAGCAATTTTAAATTTCGTTAATGATTTTTTTTGAAACATCAAATTTAAATTTTAGTGCTTTATTTTTAGTATGATAATTTTCCGGAATTAAGGTTTCTATTTCTATAAATAAATGGTGATTTATTTTAGTATGATAATTTTTAGTATGATAATTTACGGGATTGGATGTTAGTGATTTAATTTTTAGAATTTAAATTTTAAATTTTAAATTTTGACATTTCTATTTTAAATTTAAAATTTTGAACAATTTTAAATTTCGTTAGTGATTTATTTTTAGTATGATAATTTTCCGGAATTAAGGTTTCTATTTCTATAAATAAATGGTGTTACGTTTTTTGAAACCTCAAATTTAAAATTTTAAGGTTTCTATTTCTATTTCCGGAATTCAAATTTTAAATTTAAAATTTTGAGCAATTTTAAATTTCTTTAGTGATTTATTTTTAGTACGATAATTTTCCGGAATTAAGGTTTCTATTTATATTTCCGGAATTCAAATTTTAAATTTAAAATTTTGAGCAATTTTAAATTTCGTTAGTGATTTATTTTTGAAACCTCAAATTTAAATTTTAGTGATTTATTTTTAGTATGATAATTTTCCGGAATTAAGGTTTCTATTTCTATAAATAAATGGTGATTTATTTTTAGTATAATAAATTTTAGTATGATAATTTACGGGATTGGATGTTAGTGATTTAATTTTCAGAATTCAAATTTTAAATTTTAAATTTTGACGTTTCTATTTTAAATTTTAAATTTAAAATTTTGAGCAATTTTAAATTTCGTTAGTGATTTATTTTTAGTATGATAATTTTCCGGAATTAAGGTTTCTATTTCTATAAATAAATGGTGTTACGTTTTTTGAAACCTCAAATTTAAAATTTTATGGTTTCTATTTCTATTTCTATTTCTGGAATTCAAATTTTAAATATAAAATTTTGAGCAATTTTAAATTTCGTTAGTAATTTATTTTTAGTATGATAATTTTCCGTAATTAAGGTTTCTATTTCTATTTCCGGAATTCAAATTTTAAATTTAAAATTTTGAGCAATTTTAAATTTCGTTAGTGATTTATTTTTGAATCCTCAGATTTAAATTTTAGTGATTTATTTTTAGTATGATAATTTTCCGGAATTAAAGTTTCTATTTCTATAAATAAATGGTGATTTATTTGTAGTATAATAAATTTTAGTATGATAATTTACGGGATTGGTTCAGAATTCAAATTTTAAATTTTAAATTTTGACGTTTCTTTTTTAAATTTTAAGTTTAAAATTTTGAGGAATTTTAAATTTCGTTAGTGATTTATTTTTAGTATGATAATTTTCCGGAATTAAGGTTTCTATTTCTATAAATAAATGGTGTTACGTTTTTTGAAACCTCAAATTTAAAATTTTAAGGTTTCTATTTCTATTTCCGGAATTCAAATTTTAAATTTTAAATTTTAAATTTTGAGCAATTTTAAATTTCGTTAGTGATTTATTTTTAGTATGATAATTTTCTGGAATTAAGGTTTCTATTTCTATTTCCGGAATTCAAATTTTAAATTTAAAATTTTGTGCAATTTTAAATTTCGTTAGTGATTTATTTTTGAAACCTCAAATTTAAATTTTAGTGATTTATTTTTAGTATGATAATTTTCCGGAATTAAGGTTTCTATTTCTATAAATAAATGGTGATTTATTTTTAATATGATAATTTATGGGATTGGGTGTTAGTAATTTAATTTTCAGAATTCGAATTTTAAATTTTAAATTTTGATGTTTCTATTTTAAATTTTAAATTTAAAATTTTGAGCAATTTTAAATTTCATTAGTGATTTATTTTTAGTGTGATAATTTTCCGGAATTAAGGTTTCTATTTCTATGAATAAATGGTGTTACGTTTTTTGAAACCTCAAATTTAAAATTGTAAGGTTTCTATTTCTATTTCCGGAATTCAAATTTTAAATTTAAAATGTTGAGAAATTTTAAATTTCGTTAGTGATTTATTTTTAGTATGATAATTTTCCGGAATTAAGGTTTCTATTTCTATTTCTGGAATTCAGATTTTAAATTTAAAATTTTAAGCAATTTTAAATTTCGTTAGTGATTTATTTTTGAAACATCAAATGTAAATTTTAGTGATTTATTTTTTGTATGATAATTTTTCGGAATTAAGGTTTCTATTTCTATTTCCGAAATTCAAATTTAAAATTTAAAATTTTGAGCAATTTTAATTTTCGTTAGTGATTTATTTTTAGTATGATAATTTTCCGGAATTAAGGTTTCTATTTCTATAAATAAATGGTGTTACGTTTTTTGAAACCTTTTTTTGTTTGTTTCGGTTTTATATGTTTTCCGCTATTATGAGTTTATTTCTATAAATAATTTATCGTTTTTACGTGTTTAAAACCGTTCACATTTAATTTGCAGGTATGGATTTGAGTAACAACAGTCTTTTATTCTTAAAGCTGATTGAGGACGATGATCCTATTTTTTTGGTATGTTTATTGGTTTTATGATTACTAAACATATTGTATTTAGACTTATGTATTTATTTATTTATTTATTTATTTATTTATTTGTTTTCACTGATAGGAAATACCTAATGAATTTGCTTCATTAATGTGGGGAGAACAACCACTTTACAAGGAATCTAACTATGATTTCGTTACATCTTGGAAGATCCACAAACAGGTAATCATATTTTCCTTATTTACATTGATTATACAATTTTTGTCTAACTCTGTCTTAATCCTCTTTTTCATGATTAATTCTCTCGATCTTCCGATTTGTGTTTGTGTACAGCAAAAAAACATCAACATGTGAAAAAAATTTGTTTTTTTTCTTCAAGATATCGTTAGATTGTGTGTTTATGGTTAGATTTTGTGTTTCTCAAAAAGATTTGTGAGTAAAAACGATGAAGACTATTCATATGAGAGGTATGCTATGGATCGATTTATTTTCGCATATCCGGGTTGTCACTGTTAATGTTAAAAAATCATGAGATATATGCATTGGAAAGTAGCTTTTGACTTATGCGTCAAAATGAGGTCAGTTTGTAACAGGTTTGATGAATCTATAAACCTCTCATTGATTAGATGAATTTATAAACCTCTCATTATTTATTTTGTTTGTTTCAATCAATCTCACTTATTTGATTTGGATGATTTTTTTTTTCAATATCATGCTGATGTGTGGAGAGGAAGCAATTGAGGAGTTCAATTTTATCAAATCAAGGAATCTTACAATGTACGTGATCTCTCACTCTTACACTTTCTTTTGAATTTTATATTATTTTGCTTTGGGTATCATGTGGAATTCATTAACAATAGACGAATGAATTAGATTTTAAAACTGAAATTAATAATCTTAAATTCAAATTTTAAATCTCAAAATTGAAATATTATTGATCTAAAAATGAACAAATCTGATCTATCATTTGGTGGATGAAGAATCCATTAGATCTGCACTTAGATCCGATCAAAAGTTGATTTTATAAAGATTGTTTCGATTGCTAATAATGTTTTCTTTGTTCTTATTTCTGTAGATCCGATCAAAAAAATTAAAGGTATGTTGTTTTAGTTAGTTGTTTATCAAGTCTTCCCCGTTTATGACTGTTATTGAATTTTGTTGAATTTGTTTTTCATGTGAATCCGTAATCTGTGATAAAAATTGGACTCCGATAATTCCTCAAAAAAAAAGTTAGTTAAATTTTATATTTTTTTATCTTTTTTAAGTTTGTAATATTTAATTTTATCATTTCTGTTCAGTAATTTTTTTTTAATTAGTAATGGATGTTCTGAATGATTTATGGTTTGTATTTTCCCATGGTTAACCGTCAATCTTTTGTGAAATTCGTACTCAGAATGTTCGTCTACCAAAACAGTTGTTTTTTTTTTATGTATAGTCTTTCTTATTTCTTATTAAATTTTGTGTCACTATTTTTTTTAAATTAGTAATATATGTTCTGAATGATTTATTGTTTGTATTTTCCCATGGTGAATCCTCAATCTTTTTTGAAATTCGGACTCGGAATGTTCGTCTACCAAAACAGGTTAGTTAAATGTTGTTGGTATTGTTTGTTTTTTTTTATATGTATACTCTTTCTTATTCTTATTAAATTTTCTGTTTAGGCATAATTTTGAAACTTTATGTCATTATCTTTTGAAGTTCATATTGTTAGTTTTGTCACTTATGAGTTTTCCTATTTAGGTTTAAAGATACCTTTAATTTCTTTCTAAAAAGGTTTTGTTTCCATAAACACATTACTGTTTTTAAGGTTAATTTTTCTGTTCTTAATTATAACTCGGTTTCTGTAATTAGACATTGTTTCTATAAATAAGTTACCGTTATATTTTTTTAAAAAAATTCCTTTATTCCTTTATAGTTATGGATCCTAAAAACAACGCTCCAATCGTTTTTAAAGTTGATTGATAACTATGATCCTATATTTTTGGTATGTTTCTTTGGTTTTCATTTTATCAACAGACAATAAGTTATTTAAGCTTATATGTTTTTTGTTTCGATTCATAGGAAATACCGTATGATTTTGCAAGCTTATTGTGAGGAGGAAAAGTTTCATATGGTTAATGTCTTGAACTTATTGATGATTACTTATGCAACTGCAGAAATCTGAATCTTCTTCGAACACAAGAGGTAAGTTTAATTTTATCGTTTTTTTGGTGTTTTTTGATCCGGTATAATGATAGTTTTCATCGTTTATGCTAATCTCTATAATTTTTAAGTTATTTTGTTTTTTTTTTTGGCAATCTAACTATGATATTTTTTGAAATTTGAAAATCTTCATTTTTTTAGCAATAAATTTTGATCCGGTATAATGATTCTTTTGTTTTGGTTTTTTATTTCTGTTTTTCTTTTTTCATGATTAACTAATGAATTTTATATTATGTTAATTTTGAATCCATTAAAGATAATTTAAATTTTTAGTGTGTGATATGTTTTTACGGAATATTGATTGTGTTTCTAAAAATAAATAGGTTTTAATTTTTTTTTAAACCGTTCCTTTTTAATTATTTGTTTTAGAAGTTTCTCCCGATATTATAAGTTTGTTTCTATAAATAGTTTACCGTTTTAATTTTTAAAAAGCCTTCATATTTAGTTTCCAGATATGGATCAGAGTAACAACTGTCCTTCATTTTTAAAGCTTATTGAGGAAGATGACCCATTATTTTTGGTATGTTTATATGTTTTCTAATTATTATTTTTTTGTCATTGTTTTTTTTTTCTTATTTTGTTAAATTTAATTACTATTCGTATTAGGTTGTTAAACATTTTTTTCCCTTATATGTAGTCCAAAGATGATTGGGATAAAAAAACTGAACCGAAAGGGAAAACAAGTGTTCTTTGTGATGAAAATCAAAGTTCAAAGGTTTGTGTTCATTTACTAAATTATAGGAGTTTGTAATTAACTGAATTGTTTTACCTTTATTTTTTCATTTTCAAAGGTTAATGTTTTATGTTTCTTAGGATGATCCGAAGGGGAAATCAAATGTTGTTGTTGATGAAAATCTAACTTTAAAGGTTTCTGTTCACTTAGTTTAATTTTATCGGTTTTTTTTTTTGTGTTTTTTGATCCGGTATAATGATAGTTTTCATCGTTTATGCTAATCTTTATAATTTTTAAGTTATTTTGTTTATTATTTTTTTTGGCAAATCTAACTATGATATTTTTCGAAATTTGAAAATCTTTGTTTTTTTTACTAATAAATTTTGTATTGTATTATATGTATCAATGATTCTTTTGTTTTAGTTTTTTATTTCTGTTTTTTTTTATGATTAACTAATAAATTTTATATTGTGTTAATTTTGAATACATTAAAGATTATGTAAATTTTTAGTGTGTGATATGTTTTTACGGAATATTGATTGTGTTTCTAAAAATAAATAGGTTTTCAATTTTTTTGAAACCGTTCCTTTTTAATTATTTGTTTTAGAAGTTTCTCCCGATATTATAAGTTTGTTTCTACAAATAGTTTACCATTTTTAATTTTTAAAAAACCTTCATATTTAATTTCCAGATATGGGTCAGAGTAACAGCTGTCCTTCATTTTTAAAGCTTATTGAGAAAAATGACCCATTATTTTTGGTATGTTTATTTGTTTTCTAATTATTATTATTTTTGTCATTGTTTTTTTTCTTATTTTGTTAAATTTAATTACTATTCATATTAGATTGTTAAACATTTTTTTCCTTATATTTAGTTCAAAGATGATTGGGATAAAAAAACTGAACCGAAAGGGAAAATAAGTGTTCTTTGTGATGAAAATCAAAGTTCAAAAGTTTGTGTTCATTTACTAAATTATAGGAGTTTGTAATTAACTGAATTGTTTTACCTTTAATTTTTCATTTTCAAAGGTTAATGTTTTATGTTTCTTAGGATGATCCGAAGGGGAAATCAAATGTTGTTGTTGATGAAAATCTAACTTTAAAGGTTTTTGTTCACTTAGTTTAATTTTATTGTTTTTTTTTTGTTGTTTTTTGATCTGGTATAATGATAGTTTTCATCGTTTATGCTAATCTCTATAATTTTTAAGTTATTTGTTTATTTTTTTTTTGGCAAATCTAACTATGATATTTTTTGAAATTTGAAAATCTTTGTTTTTTTACTAATAAATTTTGTATTGTATTAATATTTATTAATGATTCTTTTGTTTTGGTTTTTTATTTCTGTTTTTCTTTTTTCATGATTAACTAATAAATTTTATATTGTGTTAATTTTGAATCAATTAAAGATTATCTATATTTTTAGTGTGTGATATGTTTTTACGGAATATTGATTGTGTTTCTAAAAATAAATAGGTTTTCAATTTTTTTGAAACCATTCCTTTTTAATTATTTGTTTTAGAAGTTTCTCCCGATATTATAAGTTTGTTTCTATAAATAGTTTACCGTTTTAATTTTTAAAAAGCCTTCATATTTAATTTCCAGATATGGATCAGAGTAACAACTGTCCTTCATTTTTAAAGCTTATTGAGGAAGATAACCCATTATTTTTGGTATGTTTATTTTGTTTTCTAATTATTATATTTTTGTCATTGTTTTTTTTTCTTATTTTGTTATATTTAATTACTATTCGTATTAGATTGTTAAACATTTTTTCCCCTTATATGTAGTTCAAAGATGATTGGGATAAAAAAACTGAACCGAAAGGGGAAGCAAGTGTTCTTTGTGATGAAAATCAAAGTTCAAATGTTTGTGTTCATTTACTAAATGATAGGAGTTTGTAATTAACTGAATTGTTTTACCTTTATTTTTTCGTTTTCAAAGGTTAATGTTTTACGTTTCTTAGGATGATCCGAAGGGGAAATCAAATGTTGTTGTTGATGAAAATCTAACTTTAAAGGTTTTTGTTCACTTAGTTTAATTTTATCGTTTTTTTTTTTGATCCGGTATAATGATAGTTTTCGTCGTTTATGCTAATCTCTATAAGTTTTAAGTTATTTTGTTTATTTATTTTTTTTTTTGGCAAATCTAACTATGATATTTTTTGAAATTTGAACATCTTTATTTTTTACTAATAAATTTTGTATTGTATTAATATGTATTAATGATTCTTTTGTTTTGGATTTTTATTTCTGTTTTTCTTTTTTCATGATTAACTAATAAATTTTATATTGTGTTCATTTTGAATCCATTAAAGATTGTGTAAATTTTTAGTGTGTGATATGTTTTTACGGAATATTGATTGTGTTTCTAAAAATAAATTGGTTTTAATATTTTTTTTTGAAACCGTTCCTTTTTAATTATTTGTTTTAGAATCCAAACATGTATTTTTTTTGTAGATGTTTTTTGTTGTAGCTGATGTGGGTGGGGCAAGGTTGGGAATAGGTATGAGTCGGGTCAAAATAGTTTTGATTTAGAGTGTAGAGTGACAGTGAGGTATTGTCTATACGTGTATACAAATTTTAAAAAAATATACATGATTAATATACATTCTTGCTTTTGTATGTTTTTATGGCTCTTTACAACAAGAAAAAGTTTAAGAAACCGAATTAAAAATTTATGGTGGAGAAAATGGAAAGATGATACTTTAGATGTTAAAAGTGTTATTTTTATACTTTTATTTGTTGTAAATTAAATTTTCCTACCCAGAAAATTTCCGGGTTATAACCTATATATATATATATATATATAACATTTTTATTATTTTTCTTATTATTCTTTCTACAGCTCATTCCCGAGTCTATCCTGCCCAAGTTCTTTGATTATACATTAAATGATATTATTTCCATTATAGATATAGGCAACAAAATCTTTCACTTCAAGATTGAAACGCTTGATGGTAAAGTCGGTTTCTCCATTGGTATTGATGTAATTGTTAATCTGTTTCAATTGGAGGCCGGTTATTATTTAATATTCTCAAGAGGTTTTGGGAATTAATTCCATTTAACAATTTTTGGTAAAAATGGTGTTGAAATTAATTTTGATGATATAGAAGTTGATGAGGCAAGTATAAATTTGGTTGCTTCTTTATATATTTAATTACTATATTGTTATTCTAATAAATGTTATATATGATTTTCAGCCTGTAGTTGCACCTATTGATGCAGTTGAAGAGCCAGCTATTGATGAACAACAAGATGGTCGTGTTTATAAGTTTGTTCGTATGGCTTCTAAAGATTTTGTAAGTTTTAATATTATTCTTGGAACTACTATATATTAAAAAATACATTTTTATTATTCACATAAAAATACATTATTATTTTTATATTCTTCTTCTTATTAATTTTATTTTAAAAACAATACACCGGCTGCCTGATAATGTTTCAAGGATAGCTAAACTTGATTCTGATTTAAAACCTATGACCGTCAGACTTCTGCATTTGACTGAGCAAGAAGAGTTTACCAACCGTACTAGACGTGAAAAGAGAGGAGAAGGTTTTCGTTATGCGTTATGCAAATGGTCGAGATTCATGAAACGTGCTCGCATTAACGAGGGTGATACGGTTCACTTTTCTTTTGATGAAACTCATCAAGTCTTGAATGTTGAATTGGTTGTACCTCACAAAAGGAGTACTGATTAGTTGTTTTACATTTAGGTTTTGGATATTTGGTTTTCATATGATATACATTTACTTTGTTATGGTTAATAGTTTTTAACAATGTTTAATGGTTTTGAATTTTAAGTTATTACATCTTATCATATGTTAGTTTACTATTAGTGTTTATTTTAATGGATAACACAATTTTGACATTATTTAGTGTGCAAACTTTATCGATAATTGTTTCGACTTCCAATGCAGTTTTTGTTATGATATCCATTCATATAATCAGCCACAGACCGTTTTATCATTTATTCATACACCTTATTCATCGTACAATTTTTCGTTTATTAATATATATGTATATATTTATTTGTTTAGAAAGATAGATTAACAACCCGTGAGTATTCACGGGTTATAACCTAGTTTAAGTTATATAGAAAATTCATTTAATCTAAATTATATAGAAAATTCATTTGTTTTGTTGATTTTTTTGTATTTTGACTGTTTAGTATAAATGGAAGTTTTAAAATGCCATTTACAACCAATTTAATATTTTAATGATCATAAAGACGATCAATTTTCCTTTTCAAATTGTAACTGACTTCCAAGATTATAGTTTACTGAGTCATCTTTTGGTAAGCATTCATTTGATATTTCATTTTCCACCAATTCCTTCGCCTGCTACTTCTCTTAGCTATCTCTCTCTCTCTCTCTCTCTCTCTCTCTCGGCTCTCTGTGTTTCAATTTTAATGTTTCTATGTTATTTTCTTTATCTTCCCATGTCTTCTTCTCCTTCTCTAATCATAACACAATCTGGTAGGCGCTAATGAATCATTCTACATTGAGACCAAGTCTAGATCACAACCACACACTTTTAGTTTTTAGAAATGTAAGTGACCCATGACCGTCTTTCCAACTAGCTCACATTTTAATCTCTGTTATATTCTTGATTCGTAACCAGGTAACGATCTGAATTAACTCTTGGTTTTAGTTGAGATCGTTGTATGAGTTTGGTTTTGAAAGCTCAAGGGGTGCGATTGTAAAATTTCAAGGGGGCGCTAAGAATTTTCACTGTATGTGTACCACTAATTTTTTTTTCAAGGGGGCGCCCGCACCCCCTGGCTAATGAATAAGTCCGCCCCTGCTCACATGCATGTTTTTTTTGGCTTATTGTATCAGACAATTAAGTTTTGTCAATGGTTCCGGTACCCAAGCTTGCATTGAGGTTATATTTGGAATGTGCTGAGGTATGTCTATGAATTAAAGTTTTTAATATATTCATATTTTTTCTGACCTCTTCTGGCTCTACATGATACAAGCTGTCAATGACTGTGATCTTGAACCTGTAGCATATGAGTTTTTCACCCTATTGATTACATGCTTGATAACGTGTTCATGACGATTACGGTTTTGTTGATATTAACTTTTTGTTGGATTTGTTATGTGCGCTCTGTGAAATATACGAATTATGTAGGGTTCCATGGTGATTCCGGCAAGAAGGATCTTCCGATATGATTTTTGAATCAGCAGTTACGAGTCGATTCTCCAATATAGGTAAGTTCTAACCATTTTAATTTTGCCTCCCGGTGATATGTTTCTTAATCGGTCTCCCATGTCCAGATCCGATGGTTTCTCACATGTTTACGGCTGTATAGGGGCTGCAGAGACCACTAGCGGCGTGATTTGTGAACGTTTCGCGTGAAAGCAAGATTTCTTTCATCTAGGTTGTTGTCTGTTCGTTCTTTTCGAGCCACAAATGTTTAGAGGTCATGTAAGACTTGATACTATGACTCGTATAAGTTGTCAACCATGTGAGTACCCTTCTTATAAATGTTGAATAAGTGGATCTTATCGATCTGGTTAACGTGTAATACCATAAAATATTTCAATTTTCATGAGACATAAAGAGGACTAAAAATGACTAAATTATCCTTGCCAATGTAAAGTGTGTTACCAGGTAACATCTACATACAGAAACGAGGAAGGATGATACGTATTATCATATAAAAGACGTTGTTGGGGACAAGATGGCGTGGGACCCATTCAGCCACCAAATCTTGATGTTCAAAATGATTAAATGTGGCTCAAGAAGACAAGCCAGCTAGCAACACAGAACCTAATCTAAAGTTGGACAAGGTAATAGCTCATAAACCATGATTTGATCGTTCATCTTTGTTAAAACGAGTTGTTTAAGTTTGACCCAAAATATTTTTTACCATTTTTACAGTTCCTTCATCTATGTTGAAATGGGCTGGTTTGGTTTGACCAAGAATACTTTTGTCTATTTTAAAATTCTAAAAATAATCAACAAGCTAGAATAGTTACATTGATAATCTATTTAAATCAATTCAGGAGTTTTGTATGCATTAAAGTTATGTTTAGGCAATTTTCTACAAGTTTGACCTTTAGGAATATTACATGATCTAGATTAACCCTTCATAAGTAAACTACTTCAAACTGTGAGCTCTATTATTTTTCTTCCTAATGTTTGTTTTCTAGGTAAAATGTTGGTGTAAAGCACTAGCATATTCACCTTGGTAGTATTTTAAATTGTATTTACAACTTGCTGAGTGTACATTATATTAGTCTAATGAACTAGCATATTCACCTTGGCGGATAGAAAATAATTTTTTGGTGTGAGAAAATTTGTTATTCTTTGGAATTGTGGGGTTGTCAAATGCTACTGTAATATGAGGAAAGGTCAAATTGAATGTGTGGATAATTGGAGTATAGGTTATGATTGTAAAAACATTTGGGTATTTTAATCAAGTGGAAAGAGGCCATGGTAACATGTTGTTTAGGAAACGTAATAAGCATTGTATGAATATAAACCCCACACATTGCCTCTAAATGGTCTAAAGTTTTAATTTACCAATTGGATATTTTAGAAAAGAAACCAACAACAAATGGATTTTTACACGTTGCCTTTATTATTTATGAATTTGAGTTCACAAGCTTGCTCACAAACTGACATATAGCATGTAAATCCTTTTCTTGTAAAAAGTTTAGTATATAATTAAAGGATGCCACATTTATACGGACCTGAAGCAAATAAAAAGGGGTTTGAAAGACGCGTTAAATTAACGTTAAAATAAAATAAATTTGCACTAACATTTCGAAAATACTTCAAGTTGAGAAACCTTATTTTCTAATTGGTATTATTCATTACAAATCGCTTTATTAGAAATTTCAGTCATTATTTAGAAACGTAGTTTTTACCATTCTTATTTAATAAGTTTATTAACAATAAGGTGTCAATGGCCAGTTGGCCTGGCCCGTTTGAACCCACACTAACTACACAGTTGGCCCGAAGTTGTTCTGACCCGGTAACCAATCTGAACGATCTATCCCAACACCAATATGTAATTTTTTTAAAGGAAAATGATTAAGAATTGGTTATTGGAAAAGCGGCAAAGGCTATTGCGGATGCTTCAGTTAGTGAGCATATTAGGACTTCGTTTAAGGAAGCGGGTGTCGTCAAGAATCTTTTTCGGCTTCTGGATTATGACAGCGAACCCATTCGATTAGGCGTTGTTCGCGCTTTAGAAAGGCTTTCAGTTAGGTGGAATCTCAATCTCTTTCTTTCTGTTTAAACTTTTTTTTGTCAAAGTTTACGAGTATAGTTTCATTTATAAGCACGTTTTTATTGTGTAAATGCAGCAATGATGTTTGCCAGAAAATTCAAGCTGAGGGTGTTTTGAAGCCGTTAATAAGATCACTGAAAAATTCGGATGCTTCAGAAAGTTCAACTCATATGGTATAACAAATATTGTATTTTACCTTTATATGCGTTTATTTTGGGGTATTAATGATTCTATGAAAAATGCAGATCCTGAATATTCTTGGTCGGATATTAGATCCCAGTAAAGAAATGAAATCAAAGGTCAGCATCTTGTGATCAGTTATAAATGTTGGAATGAAAAAAGTTGCAATAAAAATAAATTTCATTTGTGGTCAGTTTGAGTTAAAACTACGTATTTACACTTTAATGTTAATATATAAAGAGAATCTTTCATATAAAATGTAACAGGCCTTTGCATCCTAATTTGTATATTGTTAAGAAGATCTAAAGCTGGTTTGAAACATTTAAAAATGGCATGGAACCGACTTTAACAAGTATAAACTACCCTAAAACAGCTAAAGTGGTATGTTTATGTTGTGTGCCTTGCTTATCTTAGGCCCTCACTTTGTAAGCGTCTTCGCCTAGGCGATAATCATCTGATATGCAACTGCTAAAGGACCTGCTAAAGGAAAGACTTAAGGTACATGCCTTTCATCACCTTAACTCGGCCCATTTAACTATAAGTCGGATGATTTTGGTTTTTTTCGTTATTTTTTTATAAGTTCTATCTGAAAATGATGCAATGCAAATACCCATGACAACTGAATGTATGCAGGGCTGTTTTGCCTAAGATGAAGATGACGACCACGAGAACTAAATGTGTGCAAGGCTGCTTAGCCTAAGATGAAGTACCTAATAGCATATAAGGTATGTACAACTTTACTTTCATGATTTTTTTTTGACACTAATTATTTACTTTATAGAAGTATCTCAGTTTGATTTTATTTCCTTGAAAATTTTTTGTTATATATTTCTCTAGGTATATATTACATAGAGTGTCAGTGTCAAAAGTGATTGAAGAAGTCAAAGCCGCCGCAATCCGTTGGGTAAAAAAAAATAGATCGAAATAAGTTGTAATAGTTTTTTGGCTTTGTCTTGGTGCTTTATTTTGGGTTTGTATTGTACTATGGCTAATGGATTGCCTCCATGTACTGTAATATGTTTCTTTATTGAGAAATCTATACAATTGGTGCTTGCTACTCGCAAGATTTCTAATGATATTATGTTGGCCTTTTAAAAAAAACCTGGCTCACGTTGAAAAAAGACTACATTTGGTAAGCGAAGTTTGAACGAGAGAGAATACACTCTTTTAGATAGATAATTGTTTTGATGGCAGAGCAATTTTATAACTCTATAGCCAACACATTAATATGTTATTCATTTTGTATCATTTTAAGTATGTATTAATCATAAATAAAAATATATTAATAACTTTCTCCAGCCCGGGAAGCATTCCCGAGTGATAACCTAGTTAGTATATAAAAAATGATTATAGATCCATCACTCCATTGTGTGATCAGTGTATAAAAAAATGATTATAGATCCATCGTTTCATTATGTGACCGTCGTCTTGGAAAAAAAATGAAATGATAATAATGATAAAGCCTAAAGAAAATCGTTAAGGGTTGAGCCGTTGTGGGATGTAGGTCGTAAGCAAGACACGAAAACCAGAACTATAATCTGGAAAGGGGGTGCACAAGTCTAGGGTTGTTTACGAGTCCAACCGAATCGATCGGATCTTTTCTCGTGCTCAGTTCATTTACAAATAGAACTAAAGCGAGTGATTTTTCAACCGAGCCAAATTCGAACGAGCATCTTTCAAGCTGAGCTTTTCGAGCGAACGCCGAGCAACTATCGAGTGTCGCATAACGAAAAAGAAAGCGATGACGCAGTGTTAGTTTTTAGAGTAAAATGCACTTTTCATTCATGTACTTAAACATATATGACATATGACATTATTTCACCCAAATCTAGACCTGAAAGTCAATCACATTAGGCTAGACGGTATGGGGGAACGTCCCCCTCCGTCCTGGTCCGTCGTCGAAGCCAGCACCCCCCCCCCCCCCGCGTCCTCAGCGTCGCCTACAAGACGAAAAAATCCCCCTCCCCAATGCCTTCTGACCGTTTGAAATAATAATAATAATAATAATAATAATAATAATAATAATAATAATAATAATAATAATAATAATAATTTTCAAATTAAAAAAAAAAGCAACGGTCATTTCCCTTTTTTTTATTAAAATCCAAACCAAAATCATATACATTCATCATTTTTCTCACTTTTCATCTACTACAACTCATCTCTCTCTCTCATTTTTTACAAACATCTTCCCTTTTTATAAAATACTATTGTACCATGGATCTCTTCAACAACCCGAACGTCCCCAACAACCCGACCCAACCGAACATCCCGAATGTTTTTCGGTTCCGGGATAGTATCCGACGATAGTGTCACACCCCAACCGATGGCGGAATCATCGGGGCGCGGCACTGAGCGAAACAGATTGTCCAAAAGTTTCCACAACAACTATTATTACAAATTCAATTAATTGATACGTCCCATACCGTATCCCAAATAAATAAACAAGTTATCATAGAAAGCAACTAGGCAAATAATTCCGTTCCGACAACTCAGATTCAATTATTACAAACCAAATGAATAAAAATCTAGTGCCATAGACCCCTGATCAGACAACTCCAACGGCTCCATGGCAATTGGTTATTTGCTTCTAGACCCCTATTCTGTTGACTCTCTGGCTGTAATGCCAGTGAACAAGATCTACAGACAACTATGCCCCAGGAGCTTGTTCAGGGCTGACAACTATTTGTTGGGGGCTTCTAGAAACTTATTCTAGCCTCGCTTTCCTAGCAAGAAAGCATCCTAATTACCTGTCACATACGTTAAAATAAAAGTCAATACATAAAATGTAAAGGTGAGCATACAAGTTTGATAATAGCATATAGAGTTTGAATAGTTTACGCGTAACCAGCACGTACACAGAGGAAAACGAAGCATGTTAATTATCGACATGGACCTATCGATACCAATGACTGCGGGTTGACCGTCCGAGACGGTTCGCAATACATGATTACCACCGTAATCCATGCAAGTAATTGTCCTTAACAACCCCCGTGTGAACGGGTGCTGAGTCCAAACTATAGTACTACGTCGTTAAGGCAGGTAGACAGCATTCCACGTGTAAACACAATCAACAAGCATTCATTAAGTCACGTAATACATGCACATTGGTTAGCGTTCAAATAGTTTGAGTAGTGTGGTCGATTGTGGTTTGATATAACCAACGTATGTAACACCCAAAAGTGCTAAAAGCAAAAAGGGATCGAGTATACTCATAGTGATTGATTGTGGATTGAAGGGAGCGCTGAGTAGTATTAGCCTGAATAGTTCGATAGCATAACGATAAGTAACACGGGATTGCAAACAAGTGAAAATGGATCGGATAGGCCGGTCGATCGAACGGCAGGTTCGATCGAGCGGGCTGTTCGGTCGGCTGGTCTAACCGGTTGAACAGTCTTGTTCGATCGGCCAGTAGGCCCGATCGGCTGGACCTTTCAAGTGGATTATTTCTTCCTCTAGTGTGTTTGTGTTTGGGGATTTGAACCTTCGAAGTTTTCGTTGCAGTATTTGAGAACACTGAAGTGTTCTTACCTTTCAAGTCGATAGATCGAACGTCTCGTTCGATCGGCTAGCTCACTCGATCGACTAGGACTCCAGTTGTAGTTCTCAGCTGAATGTCACTCGATCGGACGGCACGTTCGATCGGGTGGCACTCGATACTACGAACGAGTTGTAAAATCAATCAAGTTGTGAAGCATAGTATCTCATGATCCGAACAGTAATGTTCACCAATCGAGTGACATATTTGATTGAACATTTCTTCATCAATACTATACCTCAGAGGTTTGAAAAGTGAGATGCCTTGTGCTAGCCGATCGGCTGGCCCGGTCGATCGGCTGGCATGTCCGATCGGCTGGGCTGTTTGACATCCTAGCCGTTCGGCCAGCAAGTCTGACCTGGTCGGCCTTTCGTCTAACACCTGGCTGTTTGTTTATTTTGTCATTGTATCGAGGTAGTCTGATAACGGGTTGAACTATGACTTCCTTCGTTCTTATTTATCTCTCCGGCTCGGACAGGAATCACCCAAGTCCGTCTGTTGAGCGGTTCAGAACGTCGGCTTAGAGTTTAACCCATTGTCGGTGAACCTCATAGATAGAACCCGAATCTTGAACCTTTTAACTGTTAGAATGACTTGTTAGCCGATTCAAGCTTCGTTTCTATCCGGTTTTAAGGCATTGAGTGTAAAAGAGTTGAAAGAAAGTTGGGATTCCTTCTTTTAATCCTTCACAACATGTGAATGTTTAGATCCTTGATAGATCTTAGCTTGTTTATGTGGAAATCGGTTAGATCCAAGTTATTCATGGTTGAATGAGGCCAACACATGATGTTCTTGAAGAACACCATGATGACATCACCCAAGAACACTTAGATCTTGGTGATTTCACGGTTAGAATCCAAGTTTTGAAAGATAGAAAGGTGTAGAATCAAGTAATGATCAAAATCGTACAAGAATCAGAGTGAGAACTTACCCGGATTGAGAGAAATCTGAGAAAAAGTGAAGAAGAAGGCTGGTTCGGTCAGAGCTTTCCAAATATGGAAAGTGTGACAATGACAGCCCTATTTATAGGCTTCGAAAAGAGGAAAGTGGCAGCCGATCGGCCAGGAGCTCTGATCGGATGGGCCGCTCGATCGGCTAGGAACATGCTAGCCGATCGGCTGGCTTGTTCGATCCGGATGCTTCTGTTCGATCCGCGACCCACTTTGAGTATTTCGCGACGATTTTCGATGTTTCGATTTCGATGGACGATGATACGAATACGATAGAATTTCCTAGTCAAATTACTTTCAGTCCTAACCACTATATCTAACATACAATCTTGTAGAAGTCATGTTTCGATGTCGGTTTCGATTGAGTTCGATTGCTTTTCGAGTTTCGATTCGATTTTCGATTGATTCGCTTGAATACCACACCAAAAACATAAAGTAAACACGCACAAGTAACACGTAAGGCACACACACACGTATAACAATGCCAAAGTTTGCATAATTCGAGTCTCGAGTTCGATGCTTGATTGATCAGTTTGATTACTGATTAGTTAAATTTATCGCATTGTTACTTCCTATCATTCACAGTCGTAGTTCGGTTCGCGTTGATTAAACATTCGATTACTTCGACTCTTTCTGATTACAGCACTTACTCCACAGAATACAACTAAAACATGAAATAGACTATCTACAGTCAAAGAAAGTCAAGGTTGACTTGGACTTTGACCTTGAATTTGACGTTCGAAAACACGGGGTGTTACAGCCTCCCCTTGTTTAGGGAATTTCGTCCCGAAATTAGGCTCGAAGCTGCACCTCACCGTGCATCGTTTGGTGAATTTGACGCTTCAGATCTATTTAAACAACTGCGGGTACTTGGCCTTCATGTCGCTTTCGAGTTCCCAAGTGAACTCCGCGCCTCGCTTGCCTTCCCATCGAACCTTTACGGTAGGGATGCGTGAGCGCCTGAGTTGCTTGGTTTGGCGATCCACGATTTCGACGGGCTTTTCCACGAAGTGTAAGGTTTCGTTGACCTGAAGATCGTCGAGTGGTATTGTAACGCCTGGCTCTTTTGTACTTTCCATTTATAGAAAGTTTTGCTCGTATTTCTATTTTTGGAAACTTTATATTCTTGTAATCGTTTCTTTCTTTGTAATTGTTGCAAAAACCGAGATTTGGATCATTAATGAAACTAGAATTTTGTTACATTTATGTTGTACGCGCTCTATGTACGCTCGTATGTTCGAATTGGTGAATCAATTGGTGTTTAACCATTATTCTTGGAAACTATGTGCTAAACTTGTAATTAATCTAAACTTATGCATAAAACGTGTTTTTGAACAAGAACGACACTTGATTTGATACTTATACGCTTGATTATACTTGGTTTATACTCCTCATACTTAATCATATCTTAAACTATGCCTTTGTGGCAAATATGGCCCTCACAATACCTTAAAAGCATCAAATACACAACTCTAGGGGCCAAATTGTAAAAAAATGAAACTTATACACGGAACCTTAAAGGCTCGCGGCCCGCATGGACTTGCCTTGTCCCCTTACGCGGCCCGCATGGGTCTCAGGTCTGCAGAAGAGTTGGACAGTCGCGACCAGCTTCGTTTTTGAGCGGGATTTCTTGGTTTAAACCGAGTTTTGGCCTTAGTTATCCCCCCAAATCAACCCTAATCACTCTCCTATAAGTACCCAAGGTCCTCCAAGAACTTGGACACTTTCAACACACTCAAACCTCTCCTAAACACTCTCAAGTTCCAGCAAGAATCTGCATTTTCGGACAGATTCATACCCTTGCACTAAAGTGAGTATAACTTGCTCATTTCTTAACGAAATTACTTGGTTCTTCTTCCTACTTGCTTGGATAATCATGGAGTTTGATTCCTTGACTTCTCCTTGGAGAAATCAGACCTGGAATTGCTCTGAAATGGTCCAAAAACTTTCTGTTTTCTTACATACTTGTTTAAACTTCATCCAACTTGTGTCTAACACATCTCACACCAATGTCCTAATGCTTACAATCTCTCTTATGGTTGGTTAAGCTTAAAAACATGGTTGAGACACTTAAATCAGAGGATTAAACCTCATAAACTTTCTGTTTGTTAGGGTATTTAACCCACAAGTCATGTCAAGCTTAGACTTTGATGAATGAGTGATTGTGGAACAACTTGGGTTGTTCCAACATAAAATCCTCACATGATTTGATGATTTCTTTTAGTTTAGATTATTTACATCCTTGTATTAGTCCTAGTTCTTGACCCTCCTTGGTTGTCTTTACATCAAGTGAAGTGGTGAACATTCAAGGGGTCCCTAAATGGAAGCATGTTCTTCCTACCCCATACATGACATTCATGAATAACTCGAGGTGCCTAAACGAAGATCTTAATCTTCTACCTCCTACTTGAATTATTGAACTTAATAATATGTAATACTTAACTTAAATATATATATATATATATATATATACTCATTCGAACCTTTAATATTAAACTTGTGTTTATATGTTAAGGTAGTAGAATACCATCTAAGACTTAACACTCCAAGTATGATTCTAATGGGCATACTACCCATGAAATACAATATAACCCTAGTGGTTACGTAGTGTCATATAAGAGTGTAAGTTAAAGATGATTATTTTGATATCATACTTTACGTTATGTTAAACTCCAAATTTATAATCTTCCGTTGAACGCCAAACTCACACACCTACGTTTCCTTGTGTAGAAGGACTAGGTGCTCCAACTTAATCCATCCACCAAACTCGCTCGCGGGATTTCAAGTGGGAAAGCTTGCAACCACCGTGAGTATACTCGATCCCTTTTTCCCCTTTACACTTTGGGATGCAACATGTATAATTATGCAAACATCTTTAAACTAAACTAAACATACTCAATCCTTGTACAAACATGAAACTAATGTGCTTTACTTATGATTCTTGTATGCTCTATTTGAATGATCTGGAACGTATATGCTCATTAACTTTGCTAGCCCACCTTAACAATTATAGCGCTATAGGATTTACGCACCGCCCGTTAAACTTGGGGTATTGTTAAGTTAAACATTTACCATCCCGCTATCAATTGGGATTAGGTTATTTTATGCGTTGGATTCTTGGGTTTGACCATAGTGTACGCCAAAATTGCATACTAGTAATTAACATATTATGAATCATGTTGGATTTGAGCCTTTTATTCTATTATGCTATGTAAACAAACTTATATACTCGCTCATTACCTTTGCATTGAAACTCTATTTTAATACATATTGCAGGTTGATTTATGAAGTATGGATGATTGATGAAACAAGTTTAGGGTGGACTAGATACACACCCTTAATCTATTTATCTTTTAATGTTATGTTATTTGTTGAAACAATGTTGTATTTTGTTTTGAATATTGTATGACAATTTAGCACTTGCAATGAAATTTGAATTTAATTAAATATTGTCACATAGTGTTATTAAGTCTCTAGCAATCTATACACACTTCATCTCATCCCGATGTTTCCGCCATCGGTTGGGGTGTGACAGGTATGATTTGATCATGATCAGCAAGGCATTTTCGGAGGTTAGAGACGTGGAAAGTCGAGGCGCTAGTTTCCCTTTCTTGCCGAATCTGACTACACCCTTCCAAGGGGATACCTTCAGAAGCACGTAGTCGTCAACTTCAAATTCAAGGGGCTTGCGTCTTTTATCGGCGTAACTTTTCTGTCTATTCCGAGCTTTTTCCAAGTTGTCTCGAATCTGATGGATTTTGTCA
The DNA here is from genome assembly GCF_002127325.2 of Helianthus annuus. NCBI lineage: Eukaryota > Viridiplantae > Streptophyta > Magnoliopsida > Asterales > Asteraceae > Helianthus > Helianthus annuus. The sequence goes on along the minus strand of NC_035444.2, from coordinate 80,554,382 downwards.
GTCGTTTCTTGTAGAATCTCGGGACTGGTTAGTTGCGAGTGACCGATCTCGTGCCACACAATAGACGATCGACATCTTCTACCATACAAAGCCTTGAAAGGTGCCATTTGGATGCTGGCATAATAGCTGTTGTTGTACGAGAATTCCACCAATGGCAGGTGTTTGCTCCAACTACCACCAAAATCTATGACACACGCCCGGAGCATATCCTCAAGAGTACGAATCGTCCTTTCAGTCTGTCCGTCGGTTTGAGGATGGAATGCAGTACTTAGATTAAGCGACGTACCGAGGGCCGCTTGAAACGTTTCCCACAATCGCGAAGTGAACCGAGCATCACGGTCTGAAATGATGTCACGAGGCGCACCATGATTACAAATGATCTCGTTGGTGTAGATCTGGGCTAGTCACTCCACCTTGTAGTCTTCTGGTATCGGCAAAAAGTGGGCTGATTTCGTTAGACGATCGACTATGACCCAAATACTGTCGTGACCTGATGGCGTGGGCGGGAGTTTCGTTATGAAATCCATAGCTATACTCTCCCACTTCCATATAGGTATCGGCGGTTGTTCGAATAAGCCAGAAGGTCTTTGATGTTCAGCCTTGACTCTTGCGCACGTTAAACAGCTTCCAACGTAGAGAGCGATATCTCGTTTCATACCCGGCCACCAGTACTGTTTTGGTCAAAAATCACACAAGGATAATATAACCAAACTTTATGTAAACGGGGTATGATGCTTGGTTAATTATAAAAGTAAAGGATCACTTCTATGAGAAATATGCAAAGACACAATGATTTATACGAGGAAAAAGCCCTTGATCAATGTATGATCTCCGGCATAAAAACCTCGGGTGATGGCAACTACCGATCACCAACTTCAATATAAGAAAAATATAGTTACAATTTCGGATGATAATGAGCTGAGTACAAGGATCACTATAGTTTCGAGTGTCTAAGCGTGTGAGAGTTGTGTTGTGTGTTCTTCCGAATGAGGAAGAGTGTTATATATACAAGTGTAGGTGACCTATTTTAGGTAAAAAGACTAATAATCAGCTCATTACCCCTTTAGAAATAAAAGACAATCTAGCCTAAATTGCCGCCCTTAAATCAAGCTAAGTTTCCATATCCTTTGCAACGTCTATCTTTGATTAAGCTCGTGCTGTAATTGTGAAGACGCGTCCCTTGATTATGATGCTAAGAGCGTATCCTGCCAGATGTTCCTGCAAAATAATGTTGTATTACACGAAGGTAACTATTAGCATGAGGATCCTTTCAATGGTCCATGATCCTGATCCTGAAGTCCTGCTGAGGATCACTGTCTGCCAAAGAAACAAGGATCACTGGTTAGGATCACGTATAAGGATCACGTATGATAAAAATCCAGCCCTAACAATTGCCCCCAAAATATAAGGAGTTTATTGTAAATAAATGAGTTATATTTTGCTTTGATCTTATCTGCAACGAATGACTCGGATAACTAGCCGTTAATATCGAACTAGCCGTTGCAACCCTTACGTCATAGATGTGACAATCCCTGCAAATCATGATTATAAATAGGAGATAGGGTTAGGATCACTCTGCATTTAAATTCGAGATATCTTCCCTTTATAATCGCTACCGAAGATTGACCAGGTATTCTCTTCTTCTCTCTTTCCTTTCTTCCTTCTCTTGCTCTGTTTTTTCTGCTTTTACTCTGTTTCTGTTCCACCACGAGTATGTTGCTTCGAAATTCTCCACATAAGTATTCCAAGAAGAGCAGTCCCCCAAAAAGCCAAGGGATCATCAAGGATTCTCCTACGGAGAGATGTTGCTTTACTGATGCTCATGTAGACAGGATTCGTCATTGCTTTCCGGCGAATACTGTTTTCAAATCCTTCACACCTGCTGCTTTGAGCGACTTTGTTTCAGACGTCTGGGTGGCCTTTCCTGCTACTCCGTTCACCATAGGGTATTCGTATCCTTTTCCAGCCTTTACCCAATCCTTCTTTTCTTTAACCGGCATATCTTATATCCAAGCTATGCCGATGATCTGGAGAGTCCTGTATACCTTCGAGAGGATCATCGAGCAGAAGGGAATTGATTTGGGGATGGCAGAGTTGGCCGCACTTTATGATCTTACCACGTTTGGATCCTGTCGATATCTGCTAAAACGGAAAGCTGGGGAGGATCACCCTGTCTTCAAGGTTACTAAGAATGACACAAACTGGAAGCGTCGCTTTTTCTTTGTTAGAAGGGATACCATCCCAGATGGGAAGGATCTGCCCAAGGAATGGGCCACTCATGGTATGGTAGAGGATCCTGGAAGGATCACTATCAGACTTGTCTCATACGATGAGGATCACTAACGTCTTTTTTATTTTTTGTGCAGCTATATCCATTGCTTATCTTAAGTTAACCCCTGCTGCAAGAGAAAGAGTCTTAGCTTTTAAAAAGCTCAATCCTGAGGTCAGAAGTTTCCAAGTCATCGTCCAAGATTCACAAGAAGTATCCTCCGCATCTGCCACTATGTCAAGTAAGTATCCTTATAAAAAAGTAGGTTATATGTAAGATTGTTTAATTAGTAAGGGGACTTATCTTGTTTTGATTGTGTAGGTGTTGGGAAGTCTGCCAAATCTGCCAAGTCTGCCTCCAAGTTTGGGATAGATGAACTTGCCAACGTCAAGTCTTCACGAAAGAAGGCTTCTGTTGCCAGTCCCTCTGCTTCGGCTCCTAAAGCACCTGTTAGAGGCAAGGGGAAGAAGAGGAAGACTTCTGAGGATCTCCAAGGATTTCCCCTGATCCGCCAACAGTTCCTTGACTATGTCAATGAGGTAAGGATCATTGCCCCTGTTGGTTATCCTTCTCTAATGTCCTGCTTGTATATCCTGCCTGTATATCCTGCTTTTTTTGAGGATCACCTGATCCTGAACTTACCTTTTTTTTCTCTTTTGCATAAACTTGCCGAGATTGAGACCTACCTTGGCCATGTCGAGGATCAGGAGAGCCAAATCGCCGACCTCCAACAAATGGGCGTGTTAAAGGATCTCAAGATAGCCGATCTTGAGAAGGAACTCCGGGCTACAAAGGATGAGGCTGCTCAAAGCCTAATTGATATGGATGGCGAGAAGCAGGAGATCATCCAGGATGCCAAGGTCTCTGCCGCAACTGCTATGTACAAGATTCAACTACAAATGGCTGCGGAGGCTCAGGATCCTGCCTTTGACAAGAGCTCATGGGACGTGGAGGGTTGGAAGGCAAGATTGGCAGAGCTGGAGGATGAGGACGAAGCAGAGGAGATCCCCATGCTGGAAGGTGGTGATGCTGAGAAGGATCAGGGTGGAGAAGCTGGTGGTGATGGAGCAGCAAAGGTGTGAGCTGCTGGATTGGGCGATGATGGATATTTTGAGACTAGGCCGGAGCCCAATTTTTTAGGATTGGTAGTGGTTTTTTGTGGTTGTTGATGGTTTGTGAACAATTTATGGTCTTGTAATCTTTGAACAATAGTTTTTAGGGTAAGGGATACTGGATCCTTCGAACAATAGGTAGGATTACAAAAGGTGGAGGGATCCTCTGTTTGGGGGATGAAGCCTTTGTGATCCTGCCGCTTTTAATTTCCTGCACATGCTAAGACCGCATAGACAATGGACACCCTTTGCCAACCCATGTGGACGGGCCACGTTTTGCTGGTAGAAACGTGGGTTGGCAATTTTGACAACTTTTGAAGGGTTAATCCTTTCGTTAATAAATAAAATCTTAAACTTTTGTCGCTTATCTTGTGTTATTATCCTTTTTATTTTCAATTGTTTTGACACAAGTTTGTTTAAGTAAGAAAAGTTGAGCAAATTATGTTTAGGAAATTTAGGATATGATCCTGGATCAAATATCCTATAACCGAAAATTTTCAAGGTAGTTTATTTTAAGGATCATAGGTTCAGTTGTCAAGGTCTAAAGGTTATTCAAATGAATAATGAAATTAAAAAATAGTTAAGGATCATACCTGAGGATCCAAGTTAGGATCCTAACCTTTAATCGGGATAACCATAAGTAAGACTTTAATGGATAATAAGGATTAAGGATCCTTAATTGTTTAATCTTCGAAAACCTGAAAAATGGAACATATCTTGGGACTAAGCCATTGTAAAAGATAAATTAGTAGCTGGGGACATGCCCAAAGGATAACTGAGGATGATCCCGGAGGATCACTGGGGACAAGCCCAAAGGATAACTGGGGACAAGCCCAAAGGATAACTGGGGACAAGCCCAAAGGATCGTATGTAAACTGGAGTATGGCCCTTACTGGCGACTATCCAAACTTAGTGACATGAAAATGTCAAAACCTTAGCTAACGTGAAAACGTTAGAAACCTTAGGAACGGATGTATGGTACGTCTACCATTATACGGAGGATCCTGGGTATAGCCAGTACGATGAGGTTGTCAGCCCCGGAAGTGGGTACTGGTCCCAAAGACGTGAACTATATCAGGATCATCTTGGGAGTTGTTCTATCAGCCCATAGCACATTCTTGGTCCCAAATACTAAAGAAAAAGGTGTTTGACCAGTGGCATTCTTGGGAGTTGTTCTATCAGCCCATAGCACATAAGGTAACTCCTCTGCCCATTTTCCCTTCTTGGATCCTAGCTTCTTCTTTAGATTGTTGATGATGATCTTGTTGGATGATTCTGCTTGGCCATTGGCTTGTGGATGAACTGGTGTTGATGTTATCATCTTGATTCCCCAACTGTCACAAAAGTTAGTAGTTCTGCTTCCAATGAATTGGGAACCATTATCACATACAATTTCAGAGGGAATGCCAAATCTGGTTATAATGTTTCTTTTGATAAAGGATATAACTTCTTTTTCTCTGACTTGAGCAAAAGCTTCAGCTTCTATCCACTTAGAGAAGTAGTCAGTCATGGCAAGCATAAATACTTTTCCACCAGGTGCTTTAGGGAGCTTGCCAACTATATCCATCCCCCCTCTCATGAATGGCCAAGAGGATGGTATGGGGTGTAGCAATTCAGCTGGTTGATGAAGGATATTGCTGTGTCTTTGACAAGGATCACATTTCCTAGCATATTCTACAGCATCCCTTTTCATGGTTGGCCAGTAGTATCCTGTTCTAAGGATCCTTGAGAATAATGCCCTGCCCCCAGTGTGGTTTCCACAATCTCCTTCATGGAAGTCTCTCAACACTTCTTCAATTTCAGGATCCTCAATACATCTTAAATATGGTCCTGCAAGGGATCGTTTATATAGCACATTATTTAAGATTGTAAATTGAGATACCTTGATCCTGAAAGCTCTAGGATTTTCTCTCATTGGAATCTCTCCGTCTTGCAAGTATTTCATGATTGGTGAGACCCATGATCCTGAATAAGATTGAGCTTCTTCACTAGGGATTACTGCGGTATCCTCTTCTATTTCCATGGCCACTTGATTTTCAATAGCAGGAGCCAGGATATGGATGATAGGGATACTTATGTCTTCTGGGATTTTTAAGGATGATCCTAAGTTGGCCAATGCATCAGCTTCCGTGTTATCCTCCCTTGGTACCTGTGTTAAGCTGAAAGAAGCAAAAGAGAGTGCCAATTCTTTGACTATCTCTAAATATTTGGTTAGTTTTTCACCTTTAACAGCATAGGATCCATTAAAGTGATTGGTGATCAATAATGAGTCTACATATACTTTAAGATATTTTACCCCCATATCCTTAGCGATTTGCAAGCCAGCAATTAAGGCTTCATATTCTGCCTCATTGTTAGTTGCTTGGGACTCACAGGCTATGGAGTGGGGTATTATGTCCCCCTGTGGCGATTTTAGTAGTATCCCGAGCCCTGTGCCCTTGACATTTGAGGATCCATCAGTGTGTAGTATCCAAGGATCCTTGGTCTCATCCAGCTGTTGGACTTCCAATTCTGCTTCTTTTTGTAGATCACTACTGAAATCAGCCACAAAGTCAGCTAGTGCTTGGGATTTAATGGCTGTTCTTGGCTCATATCTTATATCATGGGCACTAAGCTTTACTGCCCACTTAGCCATTCTTCCTGACATCTCTGGTTTCCTGAGGACATTCTTAATTGGAAAGTTAGTTCTAACAACAATAGTATGGGTTTCAAAATAATGCCTTAACTTAGTTGATGCCATGATTAATGCAAGAATAAGTTTTTCGAGGTGTGAGTACCTGGATTCGGCATCAAGTAAACTCTTACTTACATAGTAGATAGGATATTGTGTACCTTCGTGATCCTTCACAAGGACAGCACTTACAGCGGTTGAGGATACCGCCAAATATAAGGATAACACATCTCCTTTTTCGGGTTTTGATAATGCTGGTGCTGAGGACATATATTCTTTAAGGGCTTGTAAAGCATTCTCATGTTTCTCAGTCCATTCAAACTTCTTGTTCTTCCTTAGGATATCGTAAAATTCTCTACATTTTTCTGAGGATTTTGATATGAACCTGTTCAGAGCTGCTATCCTGCCTGTTAGCCTTTGCACATCCTTAGCATTGGCAGGGGACTTGATGTTTACTAGTGCTTTAATTTGCTCCGGACTTGCTTCAATGCCTCTCTGAGTTACCATATATCCTAGGAATTTACCTGCCTTAACACCAAAGTGGCACTTTGAAGGATTAAGCTTCATGTTATATTTATCAAGGATATCAAATGCTTCTTCCAAATCCCTTAGGTGATCCTCAGCTTTCTTTGATTTGACTACCATATCATCTATGTATACTTCCATAGTTTGTCCAATTTGATCTTTGATCATCATATTCACCAGCCTTTGATATGTTGCACCTGCATTTCTTAATCCAAAAGGCATGGCAATATAACAATACAAACCTGTTGGGGTCATAAAGGCTGTATCCTCTTGGTCAGATGGTTCCATCTGAATTTGTTGGAATCCAGATGATGCATCCATAAAGGTCAACAGTTCATGCCCCGCTGTTGCATCCACCATGGAGTCAATGTGGGGTAATGGGAAAGGATCCTTGGGACATGCCTTATTCAGATCAGTGAAATCGACACATACCCTCCACTTTCCATTTTTCTTTTGGACAACGACCACATTGGCTAACCATTTTGGATATTTTACATCTCTTATCATACCTGCTCGAAGAAGTCTCTCTACTTCTTCTTGGATAATGGCATTCCTTTCTGGTGCAAACTTCCTCCTTTTTTGATGGATTGGTTTGATAGACCTGTCAATGCCGAGTTTATGAGTTATGATATCCTTAGATATACCTGTCATATCTTCGTGCTTCCATGCAAAGGTAGACTTTCTTTTCTTGAGGAAGGATATCATGTCTTCTTTCATCTTGTCAAGGATCCCTGATCCGATATAGATTTTTGATTCAGGATCACTAGGATCCAAGAGGATTTCGTCCACATCTTGTTCCCTTGCCTTCAAGACATTCCTCGGAGGATACTGTAATTGCTATTGCTCCCTTGGCTTCGAGGTTGGCTTCATGGATGAGGTATAACAATCCTTAGCTTCCTGCTGATCACTGTCGATCTTGATTATTCCCCATGGGCTAGGGAGCTTCACACATTGATGGTAGGTGGATGGGACTGCTTTCATATCATGTATCCAAGGCCTGCCAAGGATAACATTGCAACAAGACAAACAGTCAATAACGCAAAATTTCTGGTAATTATGTAATCCTTCCACGTAGATTGGGAGTTTGATGTCCCCCAGAGTTTTCTTCGTTTCTCCACTGAATCCTACAAGCACGGAGGATTTTGGTGTGATGTCTGATTCTGGGATCCCCATCTTCTTCAGAACATCAAGCTGGATAATGTTCACTGAGCTTTCTCCATCGATAAGGATCCTGCGGACAAAATGGTTAGAGATAAAGAGAGTGATAACTAAACTATCATGATGAGGATCCTGAATGTTAATGCGATCATCCTCATCAAACGTTATCATCTTCCCTTCTGAGACACTTGATGTTCTAATAGGCCTTTCTCCATTATCCATTTTTGACTCCTTTGCATGTCTTTTGGCCGCCGAGAAGGATGTACCACAGATGTCTGATCCTCCGGAAATAAAGTTGATCACTTGTGCATTTGCCGGAGGTGCTGGAGCCTTTTCAGGGATCCTTTCAGGATCCTGAGTCCTTTGCTTTTTTCTCCCTAACAATTCTTTCAGGTGCCCCTTGCTTAATAGATATCCAATCTCTTTTCTTAAAGCTATGCATTCTTCAGTCAGATGCCCGAAATCCTCATGGTATGCACACCATTTTGACTTGTCTTTAGTCCCGGATGGTTTATCATTCTTCCTGGGCCACCTAGCTTTTTCACCTAGATTCTGCATTGCAAGGATCAGTTCATGATTATCAACGGAAAAACAATATTCTGAGATTGGAGGATAATCTTCATCATCCTCTTCTTGGTCAACAGCATGCACATTCTTGTTCTCATTTCTATGGTAGGATTTGAATTTGTTGTTCTTGAAGGAGGATCCTTGCTTCTCCTGTTTTGAGGATCCTACTTGTCTCTCCTGGATCCTCTTGTCATCCTCTAGCCGGATGAACCTGAGTGCTCGAGTTCTTACTTCATCTAGATTCCTGCATGGTGTCATAACAAGATCATCATAGAATAATGAATCCTTAAGCAGTCCCATTTTGAACGCTTCAACAGCCGTAGCCATATCCAAGTTGGGAATGTCCAAGGATTCTTTACTAAATTTAGTTATATAATCCCTTAATGATTCATTATGATTTTGAGTTATCCTGTACAAATCACTAGTTAATTTTTCAAATTTTCTACTACAAGAGAATTGGTTATTGAATAAATTAACTAAATTAGCAAATGAAGTAATAGAGTGGGGGGGAAGACTTAGCAGCCACTTAAGAGCTGATCCAGTAAGAGTGGATCCAAATCCTTTACATAGGCATGCTTCTTTCAGTTTTTCTGGGATAGGATTGATCTCCATCCTCTCCCTGTATTGTGCTATGTGCTCTTCTGGATCCGTTGTACCATCATACAGCTTCATAGTAGGGATATGGAACCTTTTGGGTACCTCTGCATCACAAATTGGTGGTGCAAAGCGAGATATCTTATGGCTTCCATCTGCAATCTCTGGGATAGGCTTGACTACCCCTGGAACGCTTGAGATCATATCTTTTAGTTTCTGCAATTCCCTGGCCATAGCATGATTGACACCTGTATCCTGCATGAATCCATGGTTAGTGGTAGGATAATTATTTAAAGTGTTACCTCCCATTGGGTTCAAGTTAGGGAATCCATATTGCTGGGATTCTGGAACAACGGAGGGACCAGTGGAAGCAATGGTCTGCATTGGAATGAAGTCCCCTTGATGGACATCTAGACTTCCTGTTTGCAAACTTTTTAGGGATCCTGGCACCTGGAAGGATCCTGGTATCTGGAAGGATCCTGGTATCTGGGATGATCCTGAAACGAAGGAGGATCCTTGACCCTGGGATGATCCTGGAACAAAGTAGGATCCTTGATCCTGGGATGATCCTGGAACAAAGTAGGATCCTTGAAACTGCTGTGCACCCGGATAGGCTCCCGAATTCATGAAGGATCCCATATGCTGGGGATAGGATCCTGCCGGCTGAAAGTGTGAGCCAGATGCCTGAGTCATTGATGTCGATCCGAGGTGCAATCCTCTTGATTCTCCCATAATTTGCACGTCTGGAATTCCCGATGGCTGAGAAGTAATCATTGGAGTATCAAAGCTCAAGGATTTGGGCATCAGTGGGGAATGATCCTCTGCCGTTTTCTTTTGTCTCTTGAGATCTCCAATTTTCCTGAGGATCCTTTCATTAGTTTCATCCTGCCGCTGCATACGATCCTTCATCTGCAAAATCAAAGTAAATACATCACTAGTACTGGGAATATAAGAATTCATAGCAGAAGGAGATGGAGTTTTAGAATTAGTAGGAGTTTGTCTCTTCTCAGCATTCTTCTGGGATCCTGCCGGTGGTGGAGGCAGAATGTTCTGGGACGAGGTGACTGTAGACATTGCCGTGGACATGTTTTTCAATGATGAAGCCATGTAATTCTATGAAATGATTTCGAACAAAAGGTTTTCTTATGAATGAAGCACCAATTGCCCCACGGTGGGCGCCAAACTGTTTTGGTCAAAAATCACACAAGGATAATATAACCAAACTTTATGTAAACGGGGTATGATGCTTGGTTAATTATAAAAGTAAAGGATCACTTCTATGAGAAATATGCAAAGACACAATGATTTATACGAGGAAAAAGCCCTTGATCAATGTATGATCTCCGGCATAAAAAACCTCGGGTGATGGCAACTACCGATCACCAACTTCAATATAAGAAAAATATAGTTACAATTTCGGATGATAATGAGCTGAGTACAAGGATCACTTTAGTTTCGAGTGTCTAAGCGTGTGAGAGTTGTGTTGTGTGTTCTTCCGAATGAGGAAGAGTGTTATATATACAAGTGTAGGTGACCTATTTTAGGTAAAAAGACTAATAATCAGCTCATTACCCCTTTAGAAATAAAAGACAATCTAGCCTAAATTGCCGCCCTTAAATCAAGCTAAGTTTCCATATCCTTTGCAACGTCTATCTTTGATTAAGCTCGTGCTGTAATTGTGAAGACGCGTCCCTTGATTATGATGCTAAGAGCGTATCCTGCCAGATGTTCCTGCAAAATAATGTTGTATTACACGAAGGTAACTATTAGCATGAGGATCCTTTCAATGGTCCATGATCCTGATCCTGAAGTCCTGCTGAGGATCACTGTCTGCCAAAGAAACAAGGATCACTGGTTAGGATCACGTATAAGGATCACGTATGATAAAAATCCAGCCCTAACAAGTACTTATAACGAAGGTCCTGGTACATCTTTTCTGCACCGGGATGAATAGAATATCGGGATTTGTGGGCTTCATTCATGATGATCTTTCGCAAATCGGTCCGCTTAGGGATCCAAATTCGGTCCAGGTAATAGAATATCCCATCGGATTTGCTTACTAATTGAGCTCCATCGTGATAGATCCTCTCTTTCTTCAATGTACGCTCGTTAAAGCAAGCATGTTGAGCTTCGCGGATAAGGGTTTCGAGATTGTGCTGGGCTTGGATATTTCGGGTACTGAGCACATAACTTTTTCTGCTGAGCGCGTCGGCAACCACATTCGCCTTGCCTGGGTGATAACGAATCTCACAGTCGTAATCGTTGAGAAGTTCTACCCATCGGCGTTGACGCATATTAAGCTCTCTCTGATTAAATATGTGTTGTAAACTCCTGTGATCAGTGTAGATTGTACACTTAGTGCCATACAGGTAGTGTCGCCAAACCTTCAATGCAAAGACAACTGCGCCTAGCTCGAGGTCATGGGTTGTATAGTTCTTCTCGTGGATCTTGAGCTGACGAGATGCGTAGGCTATAACCTTGTCTCGCTGCATGAGGACACAGCTGAGACCAAGGTTAGAAGCATCACAGTAGACAATGAAGTTGTCGCTTTCGTCGGGCAGCGTAAGAATTGGAGCGTTGCACAGCAAATGCTTGAGGGTTTGGAAAGCAGTCTCTTGTGCGTCTCCCCACACAAAAGGCTTGTCCTTATGAGTAAGAGCGGTAAGTGGCACAGTGATCTTGGAGAATCCTTCAATGAATCGTCGATAGTAGCATGCTAGTCCGAGAAAAGAACGAACTTCAGACAGGTTCTTAGGCGTCATCCAGCTTTTGACGGCTTCAATCTTCGCAGGATCAACATGGATACCTTGACTATTCACGATGTGACCCAGAAACTAAACCTCCTCCAACCAGAACTCGCACTTAGGGAACTTGGCATAGAGTTGGTTCCCCTGGAGTAATTCAAGAACCAAACGTAGATGCTGTGCGTGTTCGGCTTTCGTTTTGGAATAAATCAAGACATCGTCGATGAACACGATGACGAAACGGTCAAGATAAAGCTTACACACGCGATTCATCAGATCCATAAAAACCGCGGGTGCGTTGGTTAGACCAAAGGGCATAACAACAAATTTGTAATGGCCATAATGGGTTCGAAAAGCGGTTTTGGGAATGTCTTCCTCTTGAATCCGTAGCTGATGATATCCTGAACGCAGGTCGATCTTAGAGAAACATGACGCACCTTGTAGCTGATCAAACAAATCGTCGATTCGGGGCAAGGGGTATTGATTCTTGATGGTTAGCTTATTCAATTCCCGATAGTCGATGCACATCCGGAACGATCCATCCTTCTTTTTGACAAAAAGGACTGGCGCGCCCCAAGGAGAGGTGCTTGGGCGAATAAAGCCCTTTTCGAGTAATTCCTGGAGTTGGTTCGAGAGTTCCCTCATTTCGGATGGTGCGAGTCGGTAAGGGGCTTTGGCAACAGGGTTAGCTCCAGGAATGAGGTCGATACGAAAGTCGATATCACGACTTGGTGGTAGTCCGGGAAGATCGTCAGGGAACACCTGAGGAAATTCACGAACCACTGGGACGTCCTTGACTTCAACTTTCTTTTTCTTTTCCTTCTCCGCTACTACGATGTTGGCCAAGAAGGCTCGGTATTCCTTGCGGAGATACTTGCTAGCTTGAATACATGACATGAGTTTGAGTCCTTTCGATGCTGTTTCACCGTATACACATAGGAGATCACCATTCGCGAGCGAGAATCGAATCATCTTTTCAAAGCACACAACTTCAGCATGGTTCTCACGAAGAAAGTCCATGCCTATTATGACATCAAAACTTCCGAGTTGCATCGGAATAAGGTCGATTGGGAAAATGTGATTGTTGAGTTCGAGAGTACAATCACGGAGTACTGAATTAACGGCAATAGTTCTTCATGTAGCAACTTCGACTTCGAATGACGAGGACAGATAAGAGCGCTTACGACTAAGGAGCTTCTCGAATTCAAACGACACAAAGCAGTTATCGGCTCCAGTATCAAACAAACATGATGCATAAATACCATTCACAAGGAACGTACCATTAACCACGTTGTTATCCGCCTGAGCCTGGCGGGCATTGATGTTGAAGGTTCGGGCATGGGCTGCTGGCTGCTGTTGCTGGGGCTGCTGCTGTTGTTGCTGCTGGGGCTCTTGCTTAACCACCCTGTTCGGGCACCTGTTTGCAAAGTGGTTAGGGTCACCACATGCAAAGCAGACTCGAGCATTGACTGCAGGGGCTTGAGCTGCTTGTTGGCCTTGAGGGGCAGGGAGTAGAGCCTGGTTGACAGTAGCTTGAACTGGGGCTTGACGGGGACCATAGCGACAATTCACAGTGAAATGACCGTAAAGGTTACAGTGAGCGCAAAAGCGACAAGCTACACCCACTGGATGATGATACGAACATGTCGGGCAGAGTGGGTGAGGACCTGTGTATGCACACTTCCTGGCGGTGCATTGATCACTGGAGCTGTGCGATGGTGCTGTTGCTGCTGAGCGGGTACAGCTTGTAGGGGAGCAGCAGTGGTTGTCACAGCACAGTTCTTGTTGCTGGAGCTATTGTTGTTGTGCTTCTTCTCCTTCTCGATGACTTGGAGGGTTGAGCAGATGAGTCAGTGGGTGTTGCGGTGGCTTGGTGCAGAGACTTGGTTGGCTTATCCCAGAAACCAGACTTCACTCGCTTATCATTGATCTCAGCGGCGAGTAGGTAGGTTTCTTCGATCGTTGCCGGCTTGGCGGCGTGAACAAAGTCGGCTACACAATCGGGCAGAGCTCGAATGTATTTCTTGATGGCTTGATCTGAGGTCTTGACTTGATCAGGACAGATGATGCTAAGCTGCTTGAAGCGGGCAGTGAGAGCAGCGTTGTCTCCATCCTTCTGCTTGATTCCCTAGAACTCGTCCTCCAGCTTTTGGCGTTCATGAGGAGGGCAGAATTCTTCGATCATAATTGCCTTCAACTCCTTCCATGATAGCCCGTAAGCTGCATCATTTCCGCGCTTGTTTCGTTCGGCCGTCCACCAGTCTAGAGCACGGGACTGGAAGACGCCCATAGCATTGAGAGTGCGGAGATGTTTGGGACATCCGCTCTGGCACAGAGTGACTTCGACTGAGTAGAACCAGTGGAACATGGCTGTAGGACCATCTTCGCCGGTGAACTCTTTCGGTCCGCATGCTTTGAATTGCTTGAAGCTGAAAGCAGCCTTGCTTGATTCCTTAGGGATTTCAGCTCGGGATTCTTCTGACGACTTGCTAGCGTTTTCATACACCTCACTCACAGCTTTCGCCACGGTTTTAGAGATGATAGCAGCGAGGCGTCGGTCTCTCTTTTCTTGGCGAGTCAGACGGTGTCGGGATCCAGACGACGACATGGTCTGCATTAGACATCGTCACGAGACTCATCACAACGAAATCGAATCTCACCTCACACGTTTACTATCAACTAAAGCTTAGAATCACGTCGAATCATATCGCACAAACACATAGGCACATAATCACAAATTCACGAATTCACAGAGCACAGAAGCACGTAGAGCACAGAATCACCAAAGCACAGAAGCACATAAGCACGTAAAACACAAATACACGAAAGCACATAAGTACCTAGGTATTTGATCATAGAAGCGGTTAATGTCTCGTAATTCTCTTATCAGTACACAGTAGCACATTCAGTCTCCTGACCGCTTCTAAGTTTGCGAGTATTCGAATATAGCGATCGAGAATAGCATATTGGGCAGTATAGTATAGTCGTATAGCATAACATAGCATGGTATCGTCTAGATTTGCAATAACTGGGTGTCGATTTAGGATAGAACAGCAAATGCGAGTCATGTGTGTGTTGATCGGAGTGATAGCATAAAAATCGAGCAGAACTCAAAATTTAAACGCGTAAGCAGGCAAATACACATAAAATCAACAAACAGGCAGGGTAGGCAAAATCAAAACACATAAAAATCGAAAGATGGATTGTCTGCGGCTACTAGACATCGACTACCCAAGGCAACTCGACTATTCCCAGTAGACTTGTCGTCATTTTCGACTCTAGAGGTCGTGTTTCTGCCTCGATTCTTGGGCATTCCACACGCGTCCCTAGGTCATACTGGTGAGTTCATGTCGTTGGAGTCCATCGAAGCCTTGGTGAGATAAATAAAATCCAGAACAAACCGCCAAGGCTAGGGTTTCACCCCTTGGCTTAGCAATCTCTTCCTTGTTTTAAGAAAATTTCAAGGAGAATTTCTTCAAAATGGGGGTTTCACACCTGATTTGGTATAATTCTCTCTGCTTTTTGGCGAAAATGTCGAGATGAAGGAGTAAAATTCCCGTATGCCAGTCAGTTTAGTCAGGAGTTTGCGGTTTTCACACCTATTCCCGGCTGAGTCGCCTGACTTTTATTGAAAATTCGGGTGCAGTGATAGTGAAGAATAGCAGAACAAGGCACATAAACTGGGTCTGTTGGCTCCTAACTATAGTCTAGGTCCCTAAGACAGCGACCCGGACTAGGTCGTGTCTGCCTAATTCCCTATAGTTATGGCTCTGATACCAATCTGTCACACCCCAACCGATGGCGGAATCATCGGGGCGCGGCACTGAGCGAAACAGATTGTCCAGAAGTTTCCACAACAACTATTATTACAAATTCAGTTAATTGATACGTCCCATACCGTATCCCAAATAAATAAACAAGTTATAGACCCCTGATCAGACAACTCCAACGGCTCCATGGCAATTGGTTATTTGCTTCTAGACCCCTATTCTGTTGACTCCCTGGCTGTAATACCAGTGAACAAGATCTACAGACAACTATGCCCCAGGAGCTTGTCCAGGGCCGACAACTATTTGTTGGGGGCTTCTAGAAACTTATTCTAGCCTCGCTTTCCTAGCAAGAAAGCATCCTAATTACCTGTCACATACGTTAAAATAAAAGTCAATACATAAAATGTAAAAGTGAGCATACAAGTTTGATAATAGCATATAGAGTTTGAATAGTTTACGCGTAACCAGCATGTACACAGAGGAAAACGAAGCATGTTAATTATCGACATGGACCTATCGATACCAACGACTGCGAGTTGACCGTCCGAGACGGTTCGCAATACATGATTACCACCGTAATCCATGCAAGTAATTGTCCTTAACAACCCCCGTGTGAACGGGTGCTGAGTCCAAACTATAGTACTACGTCGTTAAGGCAGGTAGACAGCATTCCACGTGTAAACACAATCAACAAGCATTCATTAAGTCACGTAATACATGCACATTGGTTAGCGTTCAAATAGTTTGAGTAGTGTGGTCGATTGTGGTTTGATATAAGAAACGTATGTAACACCCAAAAGTGCTAAAAGCAAAAAGGGATCGAGTATACTTACAGTGATTGATTGTGGATTGAAGGGAGCGCTGAGTAGTATTAGCCTGAATAGTTCGATTGCATAACGATAAGTAACACGGAATTGCAAACAAGTGGAAATGGATCGGATAGGCCGGTCGATCGAACGGCAGGTTCGATCGAGCGGGCTGTTCGGTCGGCTGGTCTAACCGGTTGAATACTCCTGTTCGATCGGCCAGTAGGCCCGATCGGCTGGACCTTTCGAGTGGATTATTTCTTCCTCTAGTGTGTTTGTGTTTGGGGATTTGAACTTTCGAAGTTTTTGTTGCAGTATTTGAGAACACTGAAGTGTTCTTACCTTTCAAGTCGATCGATCGAACGTCTCGTTCGATCGGCTAGGACTTCAGTTGTAGTTCTCAGCTGAATGTCACTCGATCGGACGGCACATTCGATCGGGTGGCACTCGATACTACGAATGAGTTGTAAAATCAATCAAGTGTTGAAGCATAGTATCTCATGATCCGAACAGTAATGTTCACCAATCGAGTGACATATTCGATTGAACATTTCTTCGTCAATACTATACCTCAGAGGTTTGAAAAGTGAGACGCCTTGTGCTAGCCGATCGGCTGGCATGTCCGATCGGCTGGGCTGTTTGACAGCCTAGCCGTTCGGCCAGCAAGTCTGACCTGGTCGGCCTTTCGTCTAACACCTGGCTGTTTGTTTATTTTGTCATTGTATCGAGGTAGTCTGATAACGGGTTGAACTATGACTTCCTTCGTTCTTATTTATCTCTCCGGCTCGGACAGGAATCACCCAAGTCCGTCCGTTGAGCGGTTCAGAACGCCGGCTTAGAGTTTAACCCATTGTCGGTGAACCTCATAGATAGAACCCGAATCTTGAACCTTTTAACTGTTAGAATGATTTGTTAGCCGATTCAAGCTCCGTTTCTATCCAGTTTTAAGGCATTGAGTGTAAAATAGTTGAAAGAAAGTTGGGATTCCTTCTTTCAATCCTTCACAACATGTGAATGTTTAGATCCTTGATAGATCTTAGCTTGTTTATGTGGAAATCGGTTAGATCCAAGTTATTCATGGTTGAATGAGGCCAACACATGATGTTCTTGAAGAACACCATGATGACATCACCCAAGAACACTTAGATCTTGGTGATTTCACGGTTAGAATCCAAGTTTTGAAAGATAGAAAGGTGTAGAATCAAGTAATGATCAAAATCGTACAAGAATCAGAGTGAGAACTTACCCGGATTGAGAGAAATCTGAGAAAAAGTGAAGAAGAAGGCTGGTTCGGTCAGAGCTTTCCAAATATGGAAAGTGTGACAATGACAGCCCTATTTATAGGCTTCTAAAAGAGGAAAGTGGCAGCCGATCGGCCAGGAGCTCTGATCGGATGGGCCGCTCGATCGGCTAGGAACATGCTAGCCGATCGGCTGGCTTGTTCGATCCGGATGCTTTTGTTCGATCCGTGACCCACTTTGAGTATTTCGCGACGATTTTCGATGTTTCGATTTCGATGGACGATGATACGAATACGATAGAATTTCCTAGTCAAATTACTTTCAGTCCTAACCACTATATCTAACATACAATCTTGTAGAAGTCATGTTTTGATGTCGGTTTCGATTGAGTTCGATTGCTTTTCGAGTTTTGATTCGATTTTCGATTGATTCGCTTGAATACCACACCAAAAACATAAAGTAAACACGCACAAGTAACACGTAAGGCACACACACACGTATAACAATACCCAAGTTCGCATAATTCGAGTCTCGAGTTCGATGCTTGATTGATCGGTTTGATTACTGATTAGTTAACTTTATCGCATTGTTACTTCCTATCATTCACAGTCGTAGTTTGGTTCGCGTTGATTATACCTTCGATTACTTCGACTCTTTCTGATTACAGCACTTACTCCACAGAATACAACTAAAACATGAAATAGACTATCTACAATCAAAGAAAGTCAAGGTTGACTTGGACTTTGACCTTGACTTTGACGTTCGAAAACACGGGGTGTTACAGATAGAACCGAACCAATTCTTTCAATATTCCTCAAATGCCTTTGCCGCATTCCAAAACTCACCGAACGTTTTTGCTCACCCGCAACAAAGTCAAGCCATACAACAATTGATGATGCGGAATGCTTTTAATATCCAACCCGTGCAATCGTTTCAACCCGAACCGAACCCAACGCAACCCACCCGATCCGAACTCGACGAGGATGTTGTCGAAGTTGTTCCCGAGTCCCAACCGCAAAAAGGCAAACGAAGAAAAGGCAAGCAAGTTGCGGGTGAGCAACCGTCCAAACCAAAGGCAAAACCATGGACGCAACTCGAGGAAGAAGCCTTAGCGAAGGCTTAAATAGGCACGTCCACACACCCGATAAAAGGTACGTAAAAATAACTTTTTTTTAAGTTTATATTTTGTAGTATTAGTTTTTTATTTTTTTGTAACATATAATTTTGTCCAATATCGGTAATAATCAAACGGGTGAGGGGTTTTGGAAGGCGGTTTCGGCGAATTTTCTTGAGCTAATGGACCAAGGGCCGTATGGAGATGTCGACTCACTGTCTTCTGTGTGGCGAAAGATGAGCGGGTTCGTCAATAGGTTTTCTGAAGAATATAATAAAATATATTCAAGTGGGCGTCGTAGCGGGATGAGCGACGAGGATGTGTTCAAAAAGGCGTTGGATCTTTACAAATCGAACCATGGTACCACATTCGCACACGTTTGGGCGTGGGAAATTATGTGAACGAACCAAAAATGGGCGCCGGTTCCAAACGAGATGGAGATGGCGAAGCGGAAAAGGACATCGGAATCCGGTAGTTATAGCTCCGGCGGATCGGACGCGAGATGTCACATAAACTTATACGATGACGCCGAGTTCGACGAAGAAGAATACGCCGTAAAAGAAGCGGAACGTCCCCCGGGCCGGGACAAATCAAAGAAGGAGCGGGCGAAGGAGAAAGAAAAGCAAAAGGTTGACTCGAAGATGGAGGAGTTGATGACCCAATTTTAAAACGTACACTGAGGTCACGGCCCAAAAGGCGAGGGCGAAGGAGCGGGCGATCGAAGAAAAGCCACGCGTGGCGGGAGAAAAGTTACGCGTGGCGGGAGAAAAGATACGATTGTCCGATGATAAGGTTCGGCTCAAGGAGTGGGATATATTAACGATGGATGTTCATAGTTATCCCGAACCGAAACGTTCGACTTTGATTATAAATCCATCATTCCATTATATGGCCATCGTCTTGGAAAAAAAAAACGAGATAATATGTAATGATAAAGCCAAAAGAAAATCGTAAGGGGTTGAGCCGTTGTGGGATGTGGGTCGTGGGCAAGACACGAAAACCAAAACTACAATCTGGAAAGGGGGGTGCACATGTCTAGGATTGTTTACGAGTCGACCAAACCAATCGGACCTTTGCTCGTGTTCAGTTCATTTACAAACCAAACCTAATCGATCGGACCTTTGCTCATGCTTAGTTCATTTACAAACCGAACTGAACCGAGTTTTTTTTCAACCAAGTCAAATTCGAACGAGCGTCTTTCGAGCCGAGCATTTCGAGCGAACGTCAAGCAAGTATCAAGCGCCGCATAACGAAAAAAGAAAGCGATGATGGGGTGTTAGTTTTTAGAGTAAAGTTCAGTTTTTGTTCATAAGGTTTAATCCAATTAGAACACACGTATAAAATTAACATATAAGAAGTATATATCTACAAATAACCAGGAATAAAAAACACTCAACTGATTCTATCGACATCAACTGAGCGAGAAGATGAGTCGTCGACCGACTGAAGCAGACCCTTATTCCATCGGAAGATCCAAATCGAATGAACGGTTTAAGAATTCTCCTATATATTAAAAAGCAAAGCTAATGAACAGTGTCCTTTCCATTCAAAGCTTGCCATGTGGGAAGCTTTTTTTTTTCATTTATCTAATGAATAGTGTCTTCTCCATTCAAAACTTGCCACGCGACAAGTTTTTTTTTTTCATTTATCAATCTTTTATCAAAATGCTGATACGGTCATGTTCGGTCTCGGTAAGCTAATGAATAGTGTCCTTCCATTCATTTCTTTAAACTTTAAATAAACATCCTTTGACGACCCTATGTCACTCTCAATGCTGACGTGGGCTTTGGCCCAATCAGATTACAAACACACTGAAGTTAAGAATTTGTTTCCCCTTAGCCCACCTTCAATTCACAAGGCCAGCCCACATACATTCATGTTGTCATCTAATTTTCATCACCAATATTTAAAACCAACTGTCGAACTATATATCTCATCGTGATCAATTTTACTTTTAAAGTACTTCAAACCAAAATATTATCAATGTTACTTTTAAAGTACTTCAAACCAAAATATTAATAATCCTATATAGGATACGGACCCTAAAGAATGATGGATAACATGCCTTTGTGTGAATTTCTTATTATATGTGTTATATTACATTTACAAAACATCAAAGATCACATTGCATGAATCATTTATATAAGCATAGTTATAAAGGTGTTACGTGATATATTAATAGAGTACATTGAAGTAATTGTTGCAGTTGTCAACTCTGGAAAACGCATGCCAAATTCACAAGTCTTGCGAAGCAACTGCTTCTAGTATAATAGTTGGATGTTTATGATCACTCCTAATGTATTACCCTCGCCAAGTCGCCATATTGTTGGGCTTTTTCTCCAAAAATGGTGCATACAATCTATGATGCCTAGTATCCTCGCAGAACCATGTCTCTGTTTATATGCAACATATAAAGTTGTACATAGTTGTACGCTGGTCTGTGAATGAATATTTTTTTTCATATAAATGGATGACATAGTCACAAAAGATTTCCTTTAAACATCTCCTAGTTGAATGTTTGATTAAAATCAACGAAGTAATCTTGAATGAGTCAAGCATGTGTGGCTTCACGCGGTCTATTCACATATGCTCTTAATGAACTAGCGGTGTCTCGAACGACAACTTGTAACGATGTGTATATGATCAAAGTTAGAAAGTGGAAGTTTCGCCTATCTGTTTGAATATCTTCTTCCTCAAAACTTGATGAACTAGCTTGTGCGAGTGAAAGCTCAAAATAATCCATGGCCAGGTGTAGGGTTTTTTTTTCTTTTCTTTTTTTTTTTTTTTTTTTTTTTTTTTTTTTTTTTTTTGATTGGGTTAAAATTTTTGGGTTTGAGAGATATATGATTATCAAGTGTTATACGTTATTGTAACTTTTTTAATTGGTTAGGAGCATTCACATTGGAGCCTCAATATTAAACATTTTATATAATATAGAGGAAGAAATTGATGAAACAACAAAAGCACCACTACATTAGAATCTCTATAATAGAGAAAAAATTATAGATACTAAAGTACACCTCTATATTTAAAGACTTAGGCTGCTCACTACCACCTCACGCCTAGGCCACATGGCTTGCTCGCCGGCGTGAGGCGACGTTAAACACTGCCGGAGGTTGTGTTAAAGATGGAGTGAGGAGGGCAGGCGTGGGGCTAACCACTGCGTTAAGAGGGAGAAAAGATGGTCGGGCTCATGTTAACAGTCACGTGACCATTATCCTATCTATTAATAAACCAACCTTATGAATAGTACTGCTGACGTCATTTATTTGTATTTATAAGTCATTTAATATGGTCATGCTCAAAGAAAATTGTGTTGGTCTAGAGGTGTTGAGCCGCTATTTAACCAGCTAAGAAGGTCGGGTTCGAGTCTGATCTATGTCGTTTTTCTTTCTTCTTTTTTACTCACTTGTGTTTAATGTCAATTTTGTAATTTGGTAGTTTAATAGCTTGACAAAAGTGAGACCACGGACAGAGCCGGTTAGACAAGGAAAGCTGAGGAGTTATGGAGGAGGAGCCGACCATGGCCTCCGGCCGGCCTCCTCACCCTGGTTACGCACTTGCCCGGTTATGATCGTAGTGGTGTCGCACGAAGACGTGGATTTCCTCCCACCGGCTGCTCCGTTGTGAAAGGGGGAGTCGCCAGCTACAGACGACGGCGCCATTGCTGTTCTCCGACGACACACCTCTTTTGGCACGTTCACCACTATTTTCTACAGATCGAGAATCAACGACGACGACGGTTGTTTCCGGCCACTCCCGTTCGTAGTGTATGCTGAAAACCCTAGGTATGATCTTCTCTTTAGAGCTAAATGTTGTCGGCTAAATTCTAGGTGAATTGTTGGGTTTAGATTGATTGCATGTGTATTTACTGTATATAATGTGTTGTGTTCATTATTGATTTAGTTTTCCTACACAGTAAATTAGAATGATGAATTTTGAGGTTAGGTGGGCTTTTTGGAGACAGGTCAAACCATGTTTTTATGGTTGTTTAAATTCTGCACACCAGGTGTTTGATAGTTTGTCTAGCATTTTTTTTTTCAAGTTGGTCTTCTCATTGTTGATCGTGTGGTTGTAATATGCTTTTGGGTGTTCTCTTTAAGACGTATGTATCAATTAAGCTTAAAATATTGCTACTATAGGGTGACTTTTGGGCTTCAATAATTGTTGTGTTCTGGTGTCTTTGAGTTATTTGTAAAAATATGCCATTCAAACTCGACAAGGTTTCTAAATATAAAGCCTTACAACAAGAAAATGTTAATCTGAAACTAGCTACATCACTCATTCAAACGAAATGAACAGTAATGAGGGTGTTTTGGTAATTTGCATATTAATTATATATGGTGAGTCTCAGCCCACACACGGAAGACAGAGACGGGGAAATATCTAGAGAGAGTGATGGAGGAGGAGCCGATCATGGCCTCCGGCCGGCCTCCTCACCCCGGTTACGCACTTGGTCGGTGATGATCATAGTGGTGCCGCACGAAGACGTGGATTTCCTGCCACCGGCTGCTCCGTTGTGAAAGGGTGGAGCCGCCAGCAACGGACGACAGAGCCATTGCTGTGCTTCGACGACACACCTCTTCCGGCACGTTCACCACTATTGCTCTGTTCTTTAAGGTAATGTTTCGTGGCTGGAACGTATAAGAATCAACTACATGATGGGTTAAAAGACAGCTGAAAAGTTGACATGTCAAATTCAATACCAGAACAGAATGCCAAAATACAGAGCACGACTAGATCAGTGCCATATTTTCAAAGGTGCCAATTTCAACCATTTACTTGAAAGTAGGTTGATTTGGGTTATGCTTTAACTTCAACGGATCAAGTGGTTCATATTAAATAACCTAGACCAAGTCAGTCGGGTTGAAAGTCGCCCAAGTGTGGACTGGTACGACAACATTTTTTTCTCTGAAATCAGGTCGTAGCCAACTAATTTTCCTTGATTCTCTTTGTAACATGTAGCTCTTAAATTTGAGAGTAGAAATAGCAAAGGCTGCACTTATGGTCCTCCATAGTCTGTACGAATGGCAGGTTTACAAGTACGTGTTTTTTTCCTGATCTCACATAACGAAGATTTGGATGTCACGTAACGAAAACGTATTCAGGGAAGCACATACAACAAAACAGTGGATGAGGTGAAGGAATGTACTTTCTTTTGGCTAACCCACAGGGCCAAATTAAATTACTTATCTTTTGAAAATTGGAACAGTTATGGTGTCGATGTAATGCTAGATTAGCAAGTAGTATGTTTTCTAACCTTGCCTTCTAGCTCCTGGCTAGAGGCCTTTTGGTTTGAATATAAGGGGCTCCATTTTGGTTTGAATATAATGAGCTCCCTTTATTTGTTAAAAAAAAATACTTTGCATGTCATTGGCTGATCATTTATTCCAAATTGCAAAGAGAATTTTGAATTAATTGCCATGACTCATGAAGAAGTTGAAGGGCGTTTTGTTGAAGCTATTGCAATATGTTTCAAAAATTACAAGAGAAAAGGTGATCATCGACGCATCGTTGATCTATAATGATTATACACGAATGATAAATTTTTTTATATATTCTATCTCATATCATGTTACCATTATAATTGTAACTCTTTAGCAAAGAATATAATGCATGTGAGTTAGTTATGTTTATTTAAGGACATAATTTGATTAATTTAAATTAATGCCGTTAACGTTTTATAAATTATTTTTTCTATTGTTATTCGGTTTGTTTTTGGTTTTTTTTTTATTTTTTTTGTAGCTGATGATTAGAGATGACATCCAAATGAAGAACTGGAGTCTGGAACAATAAGCATGTATCTTTACATCCCCGACATTATTGGTGAGTCAATATAGGTGCAATTTGGTTAAGGTCAATACGGGGGTTGCCCATAAAAATAGGCATGCTACGGGTAAGGGCTGGTCGTTTTATAAGATGGTCAAACAAAAATGAAAGGAAGTAGGTGTAACGTGTATTAATTATTGTTTACATCTTGAAAACTATTATTGGTAGAATTGTTATAATTTAGAATTAGGAATATATGATTAATCACTATTTCATTATGAAGAATTCTGGTACTGTGTATTAGTTACAACTTTTAGGTTTTGCACGTCGCTGATTTCACGATTATCTTCTTATTGAGTCGTTAAGGTATGCGTCTCCGTAGTATGCAAAGATTCATTATATAAAACAAACATATGGTTTCTGTTAAATCAGTAGCTGCAGCTGTATACATGGATTATAAAGTCAACTTACGGATGGTGACTTCCTATTAATTTCTTAGTAGCTGAAAATGGTTAACTGATCAGCTATCGACGCTCAGATCAAATGTTCCCAAAATAAGCAAGGTATAACCAGCAGTATATACACCGTCGATTTAGCTTTTCTATTATTAAAATAAACTAATAGTCTTTTTTGAGGTAGGTGGATGGATAAAGATCAATACTGGGGCTACAATACGGATACCCCGATCCAGATTTGTTGTTCGATGAAACGAGGACCGTTATCAACAAGATAACAATGAGCACACTTGAAGCACTTGGTTTAGACATTCAACAATGGGTCATCAGTTATTTTAATGGTTGTTTATTTCAAAGTTCATATTCTAAGGTGGTTTCTATTAAAAATGTGCATCTCTTTATCTATCTTGACTATATATGCACATGTAATTATAATAAATCCTAAATTTGCATGATATTTAGTCACAGGATCATTGATCGACGATGACTACAATGAATTGTGATGACTTGAACCAAACAATCATCTGTTTGATGCATGGTTCTTCAGGTAAACAACATACCCTTAACTAGACATAAATTTGGCAGACAACTAACAAGTTCCACCAACTTTTTTAAAACACGCAAGGCAGATACGAACCAAGAGACAAAACACGCTCGCTACAAGGGCTAAACACGGGCCACAAGACACATCTATTGTTAAGAGCGCTAGACACGGCGCGCAGGCGAAAAAACCTAGTTGAGTTTAAAAATAAATCATTAAATATTAAATTTAAACATATATACACATAAACAATACACTATCTCATTTTCCACACATCTCTACATTTCTTCCATCTCTGTCTCTAATATATTTTTTTTAAACATGAATTTCCTTCTCGAGTCATCCGATTCCGATCTCGATGATGAGATCATTACAACATCTGTTAAGTTGGGTATAGAAGTTTTAAGCCAACAAGTCAAAAGTTCACAACCGCGTACAAGAGCAATGAGACTTGAAAGGGACTGTGAAGGTGCTCATAATCGTTTCATAAACAATTATTTTCAAATAATCCATAATATCCCCCTGGTGTGTTTTGGCGTCGTTTTTGTATGAGACGCGAAATGGTATTACGAATTGTTAACGAATCAGAGGGCCGGATTATTTTTTTAATAAAGGAAAGACGTAAGGCGTTTACTTAGTTTCACCTTTTTACAAAAATTTACATCAGCAATTCGTCAATTGGTATATAATGTTGTGTCTTATATTTGGGACAGATATCTACAAATTTCATAAACACGTTCTCTAAAAAGTCTCTACCCTTTTGTGAAGGTATTATTATTATTAGTTAATTAATTAATAATGTTTTTTTTCTGTTTTTATTATACACTTAAAGGTGTGGTTGCTATATCAGGCAAAAGATATTTCATAAAGCCTACCTTTAGCCTTGCTTGCGGTAGCACATATAATGTATATATGTGTGTGGACGCTCAGGGGAAAAAGTGAAAATACATTAATTTTAACGTTATTTTACTAATTTCATGAAAATAACATTAAAAGGGGGGGGGGGGGATGGTTAATCATGCATCATGTGGTGGCGTTTATAGCCGAAAGACAAAATGGTACATGCACTAATCGGCCTTTGTCCCTATTGTTGAGTGTTATGTGCCTTGTGTCCAAGGCTTGATGCAAAACTACTATCGAGGTGGGGGTCTCACTGGAAGCAGCCTCTATATTCCTACAGGATAGAGGTAAGGCTGCCTACATCTTACCCTCCTCAGACCTTACCTTAGCTTTGCTATTGATGGGATTTACTGAGTATGATGATGATGATGATGATGATGATGATGACATGAAAGTGTACACAGCTTTCCGGGAATGCTTGGAAGTATTGGTTGCACAGATTAGAAGTGGGCTAACTGTACAAGTGCCTGGCGAGGTCAACATCATCGTGGTGATCAAGATGGCCCGGCCTTAATACTCGATGTCGTGGTGTTATATGAACTTTGGATATGGTATGCATACTTTGAAATTGATGACGCAAACAACAATATTAATGTTATTGACCAGTCGCCTATATTTGACGATGTGATTAGTGGAGTTGCCCCAAGATCTTTATTCTATGCTAATGGTATTCACTACGAGCATGGGTACTGTGACAACCCGAGAATTCAAGGTCCTTTCCTACGAATCACTTGTCTCGCAATCTTGTTTTGACAATCTGTTTTATGTTAGGTGTAGTTTGTCTGAATGATTAAAAGTCTTCTGATGTTTGGATCTAAATGTGAGATGTTTAATGTTAATATGTACGTGTAATGAAAACCCATGATGATGAAGAATGATTCTTCGTCATCATCAATCTCAACGACGAAGATGGTTCTTCATCGAACCTTCCTTGACGAAGAATGGTCTTTCGTCGAAGACGGTTGTTCGTCGGGGCTCTCGGCCCAGTTCTTTCTTCTGGCCCAACTCACTTTCTTTAGAATTTATGCGTGCATACTCCTCATATTTTGCAACCCTAGACTTATCTCGATGACGGTTCTCTCATTCGTAACTTCCTTCCTGTTGTGAAGCTTGTCTCTTATGATCAAACTATTCGGTATCTCGATTAGTGCCTCATCATTATTATGAGTTTGCTAAGAATACTTGATGTTGTATGAGCAATGATTGTTAACCGAGACTTCATAGGGTGGTGTTAAACAGATGTATTCGTATGATTTGATCTGAATGTTTGAGTCTTGATTAGTTGATAATGTTTGATAACAATGAATCACTAGATCTATGAAAATCACCGGATGCGCTGTGTTGTGATAAACTAGGGTTATGTGATTTACATGAAAGCTTTGTGAACTGTGGATGATACTGATAATTGTGCTCGCATGATAATCATAGTAATCAATAGTGAAACTGTCATGCTTTGAAAGAGTTGGTGAATGATAATGTTAAATGATGAATGTTATGCATAGGGTGCAAGGCTGATGAGTGATGATTAACTGTTACATTTTTGTATGAGTGATGATTATTCATAACTAGAATGCATGATCATCGTTTAATCTATTGTTAGATCTGTTTGGGAAATTGATGAACTTGATAGCATACGTTACGGCTGAATGAAAGGAAGTGTAACTGTCTGTTTAGGAGTGTAACGAAGGACTGTCCCGCGAAGAACACAAGTGACGAAGAACTAGGTTCTTCGTTGATTGGTTCTCGACGAAACACTAGGGTCTTTCGTCACCCACCCTCTCGACGAAGGATCATCCTTCGTCATGGGGTTCTTCGCCAAGGAGACTTTCCACGAAAGACCAGTTCTTTGTGGAGAGTGCTGTAAATGAAAGATTAGACGGAACAGTCTGTGATGATTTCAAAACTCTATTTGTTACATGCTAATGATGTTAATTAGGAATGAGCAACATGATCCGACTTGTGTGAGTAGCCAATACAGATGTTAATGGTTATTATGGGATATGCATGCTACGTGTTTTACAGTAACTCTGTGATGAATGCAATCTGTATAAGATATGTGATTTTGGTGATTATGAAACTGATAAGTATTGTTAACCACGGTAGGGTTGGTTGACTAACGGGAACGGGTAACTTAATAAACCGAGCAAATCTAAGGTGAGTTCACTGCTCTTTTTCCAAGCATGCGTCCCGGGGAGGGTCATCTGGTAAACGTTCCGGGGAAGAATGTCAGGTAATTGGGTTTGACTGGAATGTCAAACCTGGGATGTTGGTTAATACACTCATTTCTATCATTAAGTCCCATCATATACCGATTGGTTGCCGGGTTGGCAACGGGGTTATTAGTTGATAGCGCTAATAGGTTTGGCACCCTCACACCGTACCGGGGAGGACGGTCGTGAACTAATTACCTTAACCACTTGACTAATGTTTGATAGAGCATTGGGGAAGGGCAAATAAGCTGGAGCCATCTGCGATAATCGAGTTATTAACATCATTGAATCTTTGAATTGTTTTAAACTTATATCTGGTGACTAAACGTGTTAACAAACTTTGAACTCACCAGCGTCGTCTGACACACTTGTCTGTATGCTTGCAGGTCGTTAGATTCATGGATGGAACTTGCTATCTGGGAGTGTTGGAGTGGTCATGCGTCGTAGCTCTTGGATACATGTTCATTGGTTTTGCACATTGTTTTGAACTTGAATACCTATTTACATTATGCTTCCGCTGAACGTATTCGTCTTAAGTTGTGATTTGAAATTGTTTATGAAATAAATGGGAACTTTTATTTATATCGTGTTATAGTTCAATGTGATTGGTGGCTTGGATCCTGGTACGTCACACGTCCCGCGGTGTTTCCGCATGTTGTATTTTGGGGTTGTGACAGTTTGGTATCAGAGCCACTGGTTATAGTGAACTAGGTTTTAAAACGCTTTTATAAAACCAGATTATAACCAAACAATTTCGAAATTGACCATGACACTCAGCTCCAGATTGCAAGGTTCGTATCTCGTTTACTTATTGTATAGCATATCTAGTGTACACTTGGGTATGATGTTGCATGTGATTGCACACTTAGCACTACAGACTGAATTCATTGTGTTACTTGCCTATGTTAAGTGGTTGATAGAGTCACCGTATGATATTCCGTTAGACTTTCATGATTCATGTTTTGTGATGCCATCTGTCTTGCTATTCGAATTTGAGGAACCTTTTAGCACGAGTTGGGATGAGCTGAGATAAACATGCAAATTGCATTGTTATTATGGGTGCGCACATAATAATAATGTGGGGTGCATGTGAGTCCCAGTGAGGCTTAATGTCACACCCCAACCAATGGCGGAAACATCGGGATGAGACGAAGTGTGAAGATTGCTAGAGACATCATAACGCTATTTGTGACAATATTTAATTAACCGATTTCATTTCATAATTCATTTGTCAACATTACAAAGAAATCAAATAACGTCAAGTTCAAAGGAATTGCAATACAACATAATCAAAATTGTTACAACGATTAAACCTAAACGTCTATATGTGTATCTAGGCATCAACGCTACTTCATTTCATAGCATCATCATCCTCAACCTGTAACATGTTTAAAATAAAGTTCAATGCAAAAGCAAGGGCGAGTATACAAGTTTAAGCATAAGTCTAAGTATAAGTATAAAAGTTTAAAACGAATCCACATGGCAACTTAGTCTATACGAGATCAACCTAACGCGGCATGCAATATTTCTAGCCAACCTCTGTTTACGCAAGAAAGTTTAATTAATTCAACATGACCCAAGTTTAAGGGGGGCGGTGCATTACTCCTATAGCGCTATACATGTCGAAGGGAGGCTCGTGAGAGCTAATGACTAAAACATATCACATAAGTATGGTCCACGTAAGTGTCACACCCCAACCGATGGCGGAAACATCGGGATGAGACGAACAAATTGCTCAAAACATCATAACACTACATGTGACAATATAATTAAATTTCATTTATTAAAATTGCAAAGTTTCATACATTGTCATAAAAGGAAATAACAAACATTAAACATAGTTTATTTCAAAAGTGGGTTTCTAGGCCATCCTATTCATTTCTTCAAATCTTGACTTCCTCATCCTGCAGTATGCATTTAAAATAAAGTCAACAAAACATGTTGGCGAGTATACAAGTTTGATAATAGTATAATATGATTGAAATAGTTTAACATGCTCAAATCCACGTGACTATATGATTTCATATTAACAGTTATACTCGTAACGATGAAATCTATGTGTTCAAACCAAAGTTTAACGCAATTAACATAGCCTAACCCTAGAAGGGTGGTAAATGAGTAACATAGAATAAACCTAACAATGTCACACCCTGGCTTTGCGGAAGCGTGGGTTAATTTGGTGTGACTTCTTAATACCATAGCAACAATCATAACAATGCTATATGATAAAAACATGAGATATTTATCCATTAATAAAATTCAGAAAATCCCATTTTCAACAATCACAAAATAATTTACAAATCTCGACTTGATTTAATTGAGTTTATAAAGACTCAGCAAAAGGCTTTAACAATACTAGGTTTAGATATATGTAACCCGTCCAGGAAGAGGTTACACCTTCTAAACCCTGGGATAACTTCTTTATTCAAACGCAGCTTGAAATTACGTGCATACCGTGCCAGATCCGTTAGTTTCCTGAAATACATGTAGTTTGAAAAGTCAACATAAAGTTGAGCGAGTTCATGTGTAATGAGTGTGTGTAAAACCTTTATAAGTATAAAAATCCTAGTATGTAGCAAATAAGGAAAAAGAGATCACCAATGGTTTGCAAGGCCATTGATATGTGTGAAGTGCAAGTAGGAAGACTCAAACCTAGCAGATTTATGCGTCGGGTACAAAGTCACCACCTGGTCCATTAGGCGGGCTCAAGGGTTGGGCTCGCTACACCCAGATAGATCTACCGCTCCTGTCCCTCGGTCCTACCCTGAGGATTAATGGCCTCAAGTTTCCGCCTACCCACTCACATGATCTTAAGTAGTAAACCTCCTTACGCTAACCATACCATGTATAAAGTATTCGTAATCAAGTAACATGTATTTCACCCCCGCAGTTTAGAAAACTGAAAACAGTTAAGAGAAAAGGGGGACATGAACTCACAGTGGTGCGTCTCTAACAAGAAAATCTCCTGGTCAATCTGCTGAGCGTCGACCTACACGTACTAATTTCTATTAGACGGACGGCCGTGCCTTAGCTTAAGGTTTAAGTTCTTGAGAAATAGTTAGGCAACTATTTCGTAATTACACTTCGTAATTATTTGGTAAATATATTCCTTCCCAAGGATGGGGGTTTTATTACATGTTCGTTCGTGAATTTTTCGTAATATAATATTAAATCTCACTTAAAATATATTTTAATTCTTTCTCCAAAATATAAATATTTTTCCCAAAAATATTATATTTTATAATTTTGCCAAAATAATACCTTTGTCAAAATACACGTTCACTAGTATTTTTCCGAAAATGCGTAAGTTACGTTTAAAGATCGGGTGGTATTAATAATACCGTTGTAACTTAATATTTATTGTGAAGGCGTTCGTATTATTTTGGAGTCGTTAACATTCGGTAATATTATTTTTACCCTAAAAATAATATTTACGTAGTTCACAAAATAACCATAAAATCTCACAAGTGTTGTTATGAAAAATATATACTAAATATATATTTATCAAGTTTTATTTTGTGAAAATCCCACCTCTGACACTTGGTAGTTTTGTAATAAAAATCGTGGCGAAATTTACATTTTTGAAAACAAGTTAAAAATATATTTATAACAATTGCGATAAAAATATTTCAAAGTGTTAGATTTTGGAAAAATTTCGCCAGGGTTTCCCCTGTAACTGGAGGTAGCCACGCTTTCAAGCGTATCATTTTCTTTTAAAATTCACATCAACAATGTTCCCAACATTAGCAAACAATATTTCAACATTAAACTAGTCAAAATAGATATAAATCGCAAAACTACATGAACTTGTGGTTTGCGTAAAATATGTAGTAATTTCCCCATATTTTTAGTAGATCTTTCTATAAATAGACTCGGTTTCTTAAGGATCTAGTTTTTAAAGAAGATACATTTCTACAACTTCTTGTCAAAAATTTATAAAAATAATTCTTTGTCAAAACTTTGTGTTACACAAGTGTCTACACACTTGTGTGTTCATAAAAATCACCTTTGTTTATGAGAGATCCGGTTTAGAAAATATGATTTCACTAGACACTTGGTTTTTCAAAAATACCACTTGTAGATCCTTAGATCTACTAGTTTAGAACTCCATTTCATAAGAAATATTGTTTTTACACAAGTTCATGTTTATGCTAGAAAGGGTTCGTCATCTAATAACTTTACGACTTAACATATGGCTAGTTCATGTTTCATGAACATGCTCTAGCGTGGTTCGATGACGATCCATTTTCATACTAGCAATCAACAACAATAAATAACCATAACAAAACTAGTTTCAAAAGTTTTACACTATTATTCATCTATTAACCACCATGTTTCTTATTTTTAGTAGACTTTAAACTTTGATCTTGTATGTTAATAAATTTTCAACCGACAAAATTCTTATTAACCACTTTAGAATAGATCAAAAAGGCGTTTAGTGTCACTTACTACTAGCTCGAGGCTAGGGAAGAAACTAGTCGAAAAACGGGTAGTTAATAGCAACGTAGAGGGGTCCTTGTGTTCCCGAGTGCACCGAGCTTCCTTATGCATGATCCCTCACACTTGTATATACTTGGACTTACAAGATTGAAATTGAAAAAGATAGTGGGTGGGTCTTGGTGGTTGGCCGAGAATGGCTAAGAAAAGAAGAGAGGAGTTGATTTTTTTTTCTAAGTGTGGAGAATGAAATGTGAAGTGTTTAGATAACCATGAGGCATACTTATAAACCATTCAACATGTTTAACCATAGGGTTTAGTGTTCACTAGATATGGAACAAAGGATTAAAATAATCAATCTTGTAAGATGGTGTCCCCTTAGGGGGAACGATAGTTAGGGTTTTTTTTTTTTTTTTTTTTTTTTGTTAGATCTTAATCATCTAGTTAGGCACTAGTTAGTTTAATTATGAGGTTAATCCAATTACTAGCGTGTGGTGTTTCGTACCGGGTGTTAGGGTATTTGGGGACCCTAACTGGCTCAGAAAAAGAAAGACAATGTTAGTGACAATATTTTTAGGTTCCGGGTTAAGTCCGGTTGTTTGGTTGGATATTAATCCGTTAAAGTGCTAAATAAATATATAAAGTGTCGTTAATATTATTTTTAGTGACACAATTTATTCCCGACACTTTGGAAAGTGTCTAGTAATATTTTTCTCATGTTTTGGCACTTTACTAGTTAGCTAAATGCTGAATTTTTATTTAAAGTGCAGAATTTTGTACATAAAGTACGTTTTAGGCACATCCGGTCACTATAACTATCACCTAGTGACGCAGTTCTACAACCCTCTTATCCCTACACTCTCTACTAGTGTAGCAAACTATCCCTGGCTCATACAGGCCTTAGAGGCAGTGTCTGCCTGATGCTGGCTATATCAGCATGTTTAATGGGTTATCCGTTCATTGTGCTACTGTGCTTTTGTGCATCAAGGTTGTCACTAGAGTTCTGTATGTAAATAATGGAGTGACAGTTGATAAAGTATGATGCAAGTAAGTACATGTATCAGTATTCAAGTAGCAGTTTATCCGTAATTGTAAGCAAGCACAGTAATTAAGCAGTAATTAAATGGCAATTAATTCGTACGGATACCTGATTTGGTGAGGGTTGTCACATTCTCCCCCCGTTAGAAAAATTTCATCCCGAAATTTTAAGTTCTGCTTCTAGTTGCAGGGTTCTTGGGAAATAAGTGGGGGTATTTTTCTTTCATTCGATCCTCACGCTCCCAGGTGTATTCAGGACCATGTCTTGCATTCCAACGAACCTTGACGAGTTTGACACTGCTCCGGCGGGTTTTGTTGATCTTCCAATCTGTAACCTCAACCGGTTCTTCGACAAAGTGGAGCGAGTCGTCAACATGGATCTCGTCTGCGGGAATAACAATAGTATCTTGCGTTGGACTTCTCTTCAAATTTGATACATGAAACGTATCGTGAACGCCATTCAGTTCAGCAGGTAAATCCAACTTGTACGCTACTAACCCAATTCTTTCCAAAATTCCGGACCAATATATCGCGGATTTAACTTTCCACGCTTCCCGAAGCGTGCCACACCCTTCTAGGGTGATACCTTTAACAAAACCATGTCACCTACCTCAAACTCTAGAGGTTTCCTTCTTCGGTCCGCATAACATTTCTGACGATCGCGGGCCGCCTTGATGCGATCCCGGATCTGTGCAATCTTATCTGTGGTTTCCTGGACCACATCAGGACCAACCAATTGTTTATCACCTGCATCGGACCAACAAAGCGGTGATCTGCACTTGCGGCCATATAAAGCTTCGAATAGCGTGACACCAATACTGGTGTGGTAGCTGTTGTTGTATGAAAATTCGACCAATGGTAAATGTTTATCCCAGCTACCGCCCAAATCCATAACACATGCTCTCAGCATGTCTTCCAAAGTTTGTATCGTTCGTTCGCTTTGTCCGTCGGTCTGTGGGTGAAATGCAGTGCTCAGATTCAGTTGTGAGCCAAAAGCTTCTTGGAAGGATTGCCAAATCCTTGATACGAACCTTCCGTCTCTATCAGAGATGATCGAGAGAGGTACTCCATGGCGTGTAACAATTTCTCTTATGTAAATTTCAGCCAACTTGCTCGTATTATCCTTCTCTCTGATAGGTAAGAAGTGTGCTGACTTCGTTAATCGGTCCACTATTACCCAAATAGTGTCATGGCCTCTTGGCGTTCTTGGCAACTTTGTAATAAAATCCATGGAAATTTGTTCCCATTTCCACTTGGGAATTTCTGGTTGTTACAGAAGTCCTGAAGGCTTCTGATATTCCGCTTTCACTTTAGCGCACGTTAAACATTTGCCCACATAAACAGCAACATCGCCTTTCATCTTAGGCCACCAATAGTAATCCTTAAGATCTTGGTACATCTTATCCGCTCCTGGATGTATAGAGTACCGCGATTTGTGAGCTTCATCAAAAATAACTTTCCTCAAACCTCCAAACAGAGGAACCCAGATCCTTTTCTCAAAACATAACGTTCCTTCCTTGTTTGGTACCAATAGCTTCTCCATCCCACAGAGATATTCTTCTTCAAGGTTCCCTTCCTTGAGAGCTTCTCTCTGCGCGGCACGAATGCGCAAGGAAAGATTGGTTTGAATAATCATTTCCAAAGCTCTAACCCTTATGGGCTTGATCCTTTCTTTTCGACTTAGGGCATCGCGACCACATTCGCCTTCCCTGGATGATACTTTATTTCGCAGTCGTAATCATTCAGCAACTCAACCCATCGTCTTTGCCTCATATTCAACTCCTTCTGATTGAATATGTGTTGTAGGCTCTTATGATCTGTGAAGATCGTACATTTCGTACCATAAAGGTAGTGTCTCCAAATCTTTAATGCAAAAACCACTGCGCCAAGTTCCAAATCATGTGTGGTATAGTTCTTTTCATGAACTTTCAGTTGACGCGATGCGTAAGCAATAACCTTTTGGCGTTGCATCAACACGCAACCCAATCCTTGACGCAAAGCATCGCAGTATACCATAAAATCATCTGTACCTTCCGGTAGTGCTAAGATTGGCGCATTGCAGAGCTTATCCTTCAATATCTGGAACGCTTCTTCCTGTTTGATTCCCCAATCAAACTTCTTATCTTTCTGCGTGAGGAGCGTCAATGGTTGAGCGATTTTTGAAAAATCCTCAATGAATCTCCGATAATAGCCAGCCAAACCCAAGAATTGTCGAATCTCGGTTGGCGTCTTTGGCGTTTCCCAATTCTTAATCGCTTCGATCTTGGTTGGATCCACGTGGATTCCATCTCCATTCACCACGTGTCCAAGGAACTGGACTTCTCGTAGCCAAAACTCGCACTTAGAGAACTTGGCGTATAGTTGTTCCTTCTTCAGTAATTCCAAAAT
This sequence comes from Helianthus annuus, assembly GCF_002127325.2. NCBI lineage: Eukaryota > Viridiplantae > Streptophyta > Magnoliopsida > Asterales > Asteraceae > Helianthus > Helianthus annuus. The sequence goes on along the minus strand of NC_035444.2, from coordinate 80,518,073 downwards.
GGCTCTTAAATGCTGTTCGTGCTCAGCCTTCCTCTTTGAATAAATCAAGATATCATCGATGAACACAATCACGAACTTATCTAAGTACGGCTTGCAAACTCTATTCATCAAATCCATGAGCACTGCAGGTGCATTTGTCAACCCAAACGGCATAACTAGGAACTCGTAGTGTCCATAACGAGTTCTGAAGGCTGTTTTCGGGATACTCTCCTCCTGTATCCTTAACTGATGGTATCCAGATCGAAGATCGACCTTAGAGTAAAAGCTTGAACCTTGTAGTTGGTCGAATAGATCATCGATCCTTGGCAGAGGGTATCTATTCTTGATCGTCAGCTTGTTCAACTCCCGGTAGTCGATAAACATTCGAAAACTACCGTCCTTCTTCTTGACAAACAGGACCGGAGCTCCCCAAGGCGAGAAGCTTGGTCGGATAAATCCCTTGCCTAACAACTCTTGAAGTTGTGTCGACAGTTCTTGCATCTAGACGGGGCAAGTCTATAAGGTGCCTTAGCCACCGGTGCAGCGCCTGGGACTAAATCGATGCGAAACTCTACTTGCCTCTGAGGCGGCAATCCAGGCAAGTCCTCTGGGAAGACTTCTGGATATTCCTTCACGACACGGATGTCTTCAATTCTCGGTTCTGCAGCCTTCTTATCTACAATGTGTGCCAGAAAGGCAGCACATCTGCACACTCTTTCGCGCTTTGAGGCAGCTGATAATCCTTAACGGCATATCACGCTTCTCTCCGTGAACCACAATTGTTTGACCATCTTCGGTTGGGATACGAACAACCTTTTCGTGACAAACTATTTCTGCCTTGTTGCCTGATAACCAATCCATTCCTACCACCACGTCGAAGCATCCCAACTGGATTGGTAGTAGATCCAAAGCAAACTCATGCTCTCCCAATTCGGTTACACAACCTCTGACAACCTCATTGGTTTCTACCAACTTTCCATTAGCCAATTCGATTGAGTACGGAATATCTAACTTACTAGCGGCTAACCCAAGCATATTCTTAAATTCTAATGATACGAAGCTTTAATCGGCACCAGTATCAAATAAAACGGATGCATAGCATTGGTTTACAGGGAACGTACCAGTAACGACATTGGGGTCCTGGCGCGCTTCCCTCGCTTTGATATTGAAAACTCTTCCCCGGGCTTGGTTCAATTCTGGACAGTTTCTCTTGTAGTGCCCAACATCACCACAGTTAAAGCATCCAGGTCTTTGCCCGTTTCCACTACCATTTCCAGCTTGATTATTCCTCTGGTTACGATTCACAGTGCCTGCTTGATTCGCATTGTTGCCTCGATTCCTATTTCCTCCAACGTTTCCTTGTGGGCGATTTCCATTACCACCCCGGTTATTGTTTCTGTTTCCAAATCCTCATTGGCCTCCCTGGCCAACAGTGGCCCAACAAGAATCCTTCAAGTGGCCAGGTTTTCCACACGCTTCACACACTTTCAAACTACACCAGCCAGAATGGTGACGCTGGCAGATGTTGCATTTGGGCTGAGTGCCCATATATCCCTTTCCTTTCCTTCCACTACACTTTCCTTTCTTAACAACCCCACTAGTGCCTTGCTTGAAGTTCAAGAACTTCCGTTTGTTACCTCCAGGTGACTCGACGTGAGTCTCCTTGTCAGGGTTTGCAAGTTTTTCTAGTCTAATGACTTCCGTAACGAGTGCCAAGCCCATCTTACTTGCAGCCATAGTTGTTGGTGGCGTAGATGTTGTCATTAAGCTCAGGACTTGAGGTGCCAGTTCCCAAATGAAATGTCCTAATTTCCTCAATTCTGGTTCCACCAAGTACGGAACGACTCGTGCCAAATCATGAAGTCTTTGCATGTATTCCAACATTTTCGGACCTTCCATTATCAGGCTTTGGAATTCACCTTCCAACCTCTGTGTTTCTGTTTGGGTGCAATACTTCTTACGCATTATTCCTTTCAACTCATCCCAATTTAACGCGTATGCTGTTGTTAGGCCCATTATTCGAACCTGAAGATTCCACCATAATCGAGCTCCATCTTGAATCAACTCAGAAACGTATGGGACTTGTTGTTCTGTCGTACAACCACTCATTCGAAAGATGGATTCCATACTTTCAATCCATTTCACAAGAGCTATGGCACCCCCAGTGCCGTCGAACTTCAGAAGCTTGTAATTGAGGAAGTGCCAGTAGGAACAACCGTTATTTTCTGAGGTGCCCCTGCTAGGTTCGGAGCGTAGGGCCTCGTGTGTGCTATAGCTGCAGCAATTATCTCTTGAAGTTCTGCCTCAGAGGTGGGCATGTGCATTTCGCGTCTTGGCGGCATCTTCTAAAAGATGTTTTGCGTAGGTTTGGTCATAGCAAGTCAAGTGCACATATGTATTCATCAATATCAGCACATAACATCTCATGCTATAAATAGATCAGCCACATAACATCTCATGTCATAGAACATAAACAATAGATCACTGCGATTGCACTGCCACAAATCGAGACCAAAATGTAAAACTTACACGTACACAACCGTATCATACCACACCAATGACTTAGTAGGGGACGACCCTAGACAAGTCGTGCGATCGCTGGACATGTTCAGGAATCTCTGGTTCATCCATTACCAAATTCCAGAATTCCACCTCAAGCTTCGGAATACCAGCCCTAGAACAGTATTTCTTCTCAATCATTTCCTTGAGCTCGTCCCAGCTCAGTGCATAAGCAGCATTTGTACCAAGGGTCTGAATCTGAATGACCCCGTGGTAAAGGTAACACTCTGTTGGGGCGAACAGTTAGTCATTCTTAGAATGGAGTCAATCTTTTCGGGCCAACGAACAAATGCAACGGCGCCTCCTGTTTCGTCGAAGTTCTAAGGCTTGCAGTTCAGGAACTGCTTATAGGTGCGGTCAGTTGGAGGGTTGTTTCCAGTAGTGCCATTGCTGTGCTAAAAGCGGAGAGCTTCATGTCGTGCAATTGCCTGTGAGTTGCGTTTTTGCAGCTCGGCTTCTATCCTTGGCAACGTACTGGTGTTTGTGTCATGCCTGGGTGGCATTCTCTTTTGCCGAAGTGGCATGAAGCGGGTTAGACATCATCTCCAATGTCTAGGAGATACATAGCACCATAAGCCATCATGTAATCACCCAATTTCACACGAAAATATACTCAATGTATGAGTGAGGAAAATAAATTCTGAGCCTTCACATAGGTTTGCCAATCTGGCTCGTTGCTTGAAATAGAATGAACTCGAGGCTACATCGCCTTGGTCATTCGTGTTTTAGTTATTTCCTGCTACATTGGTTTTCATCAGCTTGACCCGCAGAGTCCACCAGGATTTCTGTGCACTACAAGTCGTTATTACGTGGGCCCCCGTAATAATAAATTGTCTTGCACAATTACCCCAAATTTTCCCTCGTCCAAGCAGATGATCAATCAAGGAGCAACAGCAGGTGCATCGGCATGAACAGGGTCATGCTCCAATACGGGGTCAAGAGCAACGCCTGGCTCAGGGGCCACGGTTGGCTCCGGATCAACAAACTCCATCTCAAAATCAGCTAGATCAACCATCACAGGGGTTACAGGATCCTCCAAGGGCTGGTCTAAGTGTATGAACTCAAGGTCATGGTCTGGACCAAAACCAGGTGGAAAAACAGGATCATCCTCAATATTGTGATCAAACTCAAAGCTGTGTGCGGGAACCGGTGCAGCTGATGACGCCGTATCAGGGTCGGCGTCGTGTGAATGGTGCTACACTCCCTGTATATGCGAAATTGCGGATGTCAGAAACTCAAATGAGTCTGGGACAGGGAATGGGCAGGAGTTTCCCCTGCAGGAGCGTCCGCAAGCTGTAGGCTATTACCAGCAGCAATAGGGCCTCGCCCTCGAATGGGTCCTCCTCTAGTAGATCGTTATCATCGTCAGAGGCCACGTCGGGGGGGGGGGGGCATATCAACAACAGGATAAGCGGCAAGGGGCACAGGAGCAGGGATCACCGCGAGTGGCAAATTCCCAACAAGATGGCCATCAGTAGACTCTGCTATGACATCAGGCAGCGCAAAAGGGCTGAAAGTCGTCATTGTCTGTGCCGGTAGTATCGGAAATATACACCTCGTGCTCCGATGAAACTATGTCGTCTGATACTATGGCCATGGGATTCGTAGTGTCCATCTTTCTAGTACATGATGAAAGCATGACGTTTGTAACACAAACACATATACGTATAACAATCAATCATATAAACATATAAACATGTTAGTCAACAATTAAGCAATCAAATAATCCTCCTAGTCCCACTAGCCTCCCAGCCTCCCAGCCTCCCAGACTGATATTCCTAGTCCCACTAGCCAATTCTCCCAGCCTCTCAGACTGCTCTTCCTAGTCCCACTAGCCAAATTCTCCCAGCCTCTCAGACTGCTCTTCCTAGTCCCACTAGCCAAATTCTCCCAGCCTCTCGGACTGCTCTTCCTAGTCCCACTAGACAACTACCTCAGCCTCCCAGACCGAGCCTCAGCCTCCAAGACCGAGCCTCAGCCTCCCAGACTGAGCCATAACTAATAAATAGAATGCGCTCAACTTTTGTTTGTAAAAATGTTTTGGATCTGGACTTAAGTGGTATGCAGTGTAAAAATGTTTTTCGTAAGAGCCCTGATGATCATAGTCTAGACTCGAGAAAGAATCCTAGTTCGCTATGATCGAGGCTCTGATACCAAGCTGTCACACCCTGGCTTTGCGGAAGCGTGGGTTAATTTGGTGTGACTTCTTAATACCATAGCAACAATCATAACAATGCTATATGATAAAAACATGAGATATTTATCCATTAATAAAATTCAGAAAAACCCATTTTCAACAATCACAAAATAATTTACAAATCTCGACTTGATTTAATTGAGTTTATAAAGACTCAGCAAAAGGCTTTAACAATACTAGGTTTAGATATATGTAACCCGTCCAGGAAGAGGTTACACCTTCTAAACCCCGGGATAACTTCTTTATTCAAATGCAGCTTGAAATTACGTGCATACCGTGCCAGATCCGTTAGTTTCCTGAAATACATGTAGTTTGAAAAGTCAACATAAAGTTGAGCGAGTTCATGTGTAATGAGTGTGTGTAAAACCTTTGTAAGTATAAAAATCCTAGTATGTAGCAAATAAGGAAAAAGAGATCACCAATGGTTTGCAAGGCCATTGATATGTGTGAAGTGCAAGTAGGAAGACTCAAACCTAGCAGATTTATGCGTCGGGTACAAAGTCACCACCTGGTCCATTAGGCGGGCTCAGGGGTTGGGCTCGCTACACCCAGATAGATCTACCGCTCCTGTCCCTCGGTCCTACCCTGAGGATTAATGGCCTCAAGTTTCCGCCTACCCACTCACATGATCTTAAGTAGTAAACCTCCTTACGCTAACCATACCATGTATAAAGTATTCGTAATCAAGTAACATGTATTTCACCCCCGCAGTTTAGAAAACTGAAAACAGTTAAGAGAAAAGGGGGACATGAACTCACAGTGGTGCGTCTCTAACAAGAAAATCTCCTGGTCAATCTGCTGAGCGTCGACCTACACGTACTAATTTCTATTAGACGGACGGCCGTGCCTTAGCTTAAGGTTTAAGTTCTTGAGAAATAGTTAGGCAACTATTTCGTAATTACACTTCGTAATTATTTGGTAAATATATTCCTTCCCAAGGATGGGGGGTTTTATTACATGTTCGTTCGTGAATTTTTCGTAATATAATATTAAGTCCCACTTAAAATATATTTTAATTCTTTCTCCAAAATATAAATATTTTTCCCAAAAATATTATATTTTATAATTTTGCCAAAATAATACCTTTGTCAAAATACACGTTCACTAGTATTTTTCCAAAAATGCGTAAGTTACGTTTAAAGATCGGGTGGTATTAATAATACCGTTGTAACTTAATATTTATTGTGAAGGCGTTCGTATTATTTTGGAGTCGTTAACATTCGGTAATATTATTTTTACCCTAAAAATAATATTTACGTAGTTCACAAAATAACCATAAAATCTCACAAGTGTTGTTATGAAAAATATATACTAAATATATATTTATCAAGTTTTATTTTGTGAAAATCCCACCTCTGACACTTGGTAGTTTTGTAATAAAAACCGTGGCGAAATTTACATTTTTGAAAACAAGTTAAAAATATATTTATAACAATTGCGATAAAAATATTTCAAAGTGTTAGATTTTGGAAAAATTTCGCCAGGGTTTCCCCTGTAACTGGAGGTGGCCACGCTTTCAAGCGTATCATTTTCTTTTAAAATTCACATCAACAATGTTCCCAACATTAGCAAACAATATTTCAACATTAAACTAGTCAAAATAGATATAAATCGCAAAACTACATGAACTTGTGGTTTGCGTAAAATATGTAGTAATTTCCCCATATTTTTAGTAGATCTTTCTATAAATAGACTCGGTTTCTTAAGGATCTAGTTTTTAAAGAAGATACATTTCTACAACTTCTTGTCAAAAATTTATAAAAATAATTATTTGTCAAAACTTTGTGTTACACAAGTGTCTACACACTTGTGTGTTCATAAAAATCACCTTTGTTTATGAGAGATCCGGTTTAGAAAATATGATTTCACTAGACACTTGGTTTTTCAAAAATACCACTTGTAGATCCTTAGATCTACTAGTTTAGAACTCCATTTCATAAGAAATATTGTTTTTACACAAGTTCATGTTTATGCTAGAAAGGGTTCGTCATCTAATAACTTTACGACTTAACATATGGCTAGTTCATGTTTCATGAACATGCTCTAGCGTGGTTCGATGACGATCCATTTCCATACTAGCAATCAACAACAATAAATAACCATAACAAAACTAGTTTCAAAAGTTTTACACTATTATTCATCTATTAACCACCATGTTTCTTATTTTTAGTAGACTTTAAACTTTGATCTTGTATGTTAATAAATTTTCAACCGACAAAATTCTTATTAACCACTTTAGAATAGATCAAAAAGGCGTTTAGTGTCACTTACTACTAGCTCGAGGCTAGGGAAGAAACTAGTCGAAAAACGGGTGGTTAATAGCAACGTAGAGGGGTCCTTGTGTTCCCGAGTGCACCGAGCTTCCTTATGCATGATTCCTCACACTTGTATATACTTGGACTTACAAGATTGAAATTGAAAAAGATAGTGGGTGGGTCTTGGTGGTTGGCCGAGAATAGCTAAGAAAAGAAGAGAGGAGTTGATTTTTTTTTCTAAGTGTGGAGAATGAAATGTGAAGTGTTTAGATAACCATGAGGCATACTTATAAACCATTCAACATGTTTAACCATAGGGTTTAGTGTTCACTAGATATGGAACAAAGGATTAAAATAATCAATCTTGTAAGATGGTGTCCCCTTAAGGGGAACGATAGTTAGGGTTTTTTTTTTTTTTTTTTTTTTTTTTTTTTTTTTTTTTTTTTGTTAGATCTTAATCATCTAGTTAGGCACTAGTTAGTTTAATTATGAGGTTAATCCAATTACTAGCATGTGGTGTTTCGTACCGGGTGTTAGGGTATTTGGGGACCCTAACTGGCTCAGAAAAAGAAAGACAATGTTAGTGACAATATTTTTAGGTTCCGGGTTAAGTCCGGTTGTTTGGTTGGATATTAATCCGTTAAAGTGCTAAATAAATATATAAAGTGTCGTTAATATTATTTTTAGTGACACAATTTATTCCCGACACTTTGGAAAGTGTCTAGTAATATTTTTCTCATGTTTTGGCACTTTACTAGTTAGCTAAATGCTGAATTTTTATTTAAAGTGCAGAATTTTGTACATAAAGTACGTTTTAGGCACATCCGGTCACTATAACTATCACCTAGTGACGCAGTTCTACAACCCTCTTATCCCTACACTCTCTACTAGTGTAGCAAACTATCCCTGGCTCATACAGGCCTTAGAGGCAGTGTCTGCCTGATGCTGGCTATATCAGCATGTTTAATGGGTTATCCGTTCATTGTGCTACTGTGCTTTTGTGCATCAATGTTGTCACTAGAGTTCTGTATGTAAATAATGGAGTGACAGTTGATAAAGTATGATGCAAGTAAGTACATGTATCAGTATTCAAGTAGCAGTTTATCCATAATTGTAAGCAAGCACAGTAATTAAGCAGTAATTAAATGGCAATTAATTCGTACGGATACCTGATTTGGTGAGGGTTGTCACAAACAATACCCATAATATTATGGGAGGGGCGTTTCTCAACCTACAGCGCTGCCATTGTTAGGGGAGGCTTACAAAGTTAATGAACACACAGTCATAAATGTTTAACAGTAGCATAACGTGATTAACATGAGTCAAATAGATTCACATGAAATGTGGATTGAGGGTGCAAAAATGTTTAACATAGTGTGTTTGATATAGAAATGCATACAGCACCCAAAATGTGATAAAATAGAAAATGGGTCATGTATACTCACCTTAGGTTGCGTTGCGTTTTTCTTGGAAAAGATTAAGAATCAAGAGTTTGCCCAAGTGGATGTGCACAAGAGATTTACCCTATTAATTTTGAGGATTTGTTAAATATTGGGAATTTAAAGGTCATTTAAATAACAAGGCATTTATAAATTAATATTAACATTTTTAAAATAACAATCATATGTCTCATTTTTTTTATTGTAGGTCCCTCGGAGGTTGAGGATAAACCTATTCCTTGTTATGTTTAACACTCTAGCAAGTGCGGAATCCA